>NC_056743.1:1762818160-1762931424 GCF_019279795.1 Protopterus annectens
GATCCATATTTTTAATTATTTGTTAACCAGGTAAACTAGCTAGACACAAACCTCTTTTCAAAGTTTCAGACACAGTTACTGTGGCAGAAACAGTTACAATAGCCTAGTAACCTCCCAAGTTGCCAGGGAGCACTGTCTGGTTAAGTGGGGTGCTGCACTTCTGAGTCCGTCGTCCTTCTAACGAGATGTTAAACTGAGGCCCCATTTGCCTGAGATGGCATTGGCTCAGGTGAATGTAATTGATCCCATTGCACCTATCGAAAAGAGCAGAGAAAGTTCCCAGTTGCCCTGGCCAAATTTCCCCATGTACTATAAATACCACCTCGGGTCTCTCCTGAAAAGCAGATACTAGCCTAATGGGATTAACCTGTTCAACAAAGGATAAATAAATAAATCTGGAGCCTTCATAATGTTTCCTATACCTAGATTTCTATCACTGCGCAAGCTTACATTCAAGGGGGGGGCACATAATTTATGACAGACATCAAAGAGTAAGGTTATCTTAAAGCAACTGGGGAGAAAAGAAGGCTGTCAGTGACAAGGCTGGGTAATACCTATGGACTAACTCAAGACTTGTGTAGAAAGACTTGGTGAAGAAATAGTACTAAACATATAAAGTATTAAAAAGAAAAATATTCTAAAATGCAACAAGTAAATAAAATAAAAAATGTCTCAGCTGTTTTACATGATTTTAAGCAATGTGTCATTTTGCAGCGTTTTCATTTTTGTACAAACCGAAATGTTATGTGGATTCTGTTTCTAGCTGTGTCTCTCTTTATGACCTCTTACTGCTTCCAGTACAAATAATAGGAACAAAACACTAGGGGTGCTTTTCTTGAGACATTACTGCATGTCAGAATGCAATACATGGAAGAAAATAAACAGAAACAAACAAAAAAATGCTACAAATAAAGTTGGAAAGCAGATGATTTTTAAAAATACTGAGATCAACAGAAGCAGAAAAAAATCTTAAAATATTCTTATAATATATAAATGTTAACTCCTGAGGGTGACTTTAATTCATTTCATTTCTGAAAATGTGATATGTGAGAGAGAATACCCCTAAGACAAATGCTATATTCTGTTTATTCAGAATAGCTGTTCTGTGGATTAGTCTGAAAAAAAAATGTCAAGGGGAGAGGTATTTCTGTATAAATACAGAATGGTATTCTGTGTTAATATAGTGTCAACAAGGCAAAATGCTATTAAATTTATGTGGCTAGTTTAACAAGTACTTGTTTCCCACTGTGAAATACATCATGAAAAAGCTACTTGCAGAAAAATGAAAGGCTGAAGGAAAAAAACAAAGCTATCACCTGTGTATAACAAAATGTTTATAAGCCCAGACTCGAGCATTTTAAAAGCTTTAGTAATGCTCTTTGAATACAATGTGGCCGTCTTGAAATAAGGCAGAGCCCTTGGGATATCTGTGATTAAAAATGCCCTAGATTGCTAGTAGAGGTTTAGTCAGCTCGGATAATTCAGTCGACATGAATTCCCCTGACAACACAACCACTTGCCCTGAGGTCTTATGATCTGAAGTAAGAGTGTGTTCTATATATTTGTGTGGAGGGGGAAAGGATATTTGAAAGCACCTGCACAGGAGAAAGACATCCAAAAGCCTGTAAGAGGTATGTGTCAAAGAATACATTGTTCTCAAGAGAATGCATGTCAGCTAAACATGCTTAGCTTTATGTAAGTGTAACTCAATTATGTAATGACTTATTTTAGTAAATTACGATGTCACAAAAAAGGTAATACATTTAGAGCAATTCAGCATGTCAATACAGCAGTCCATAAAAACTAAAGACATAGTTTCTGGTACCTAACAGAAAGTCCAACTTTTTACAAAAATTAAGGCTGTTTCTCTTTAATATAGGTGTTACTTTGTAAAGGGCCACATTAGCATCCCCGTCACACCTACATATCCTGAAATATTAATTACTAGACTATTAAAGTTGAAGCACAGACACATGTAATTGGGGCTTCCCTGCCTAAATTTATCTTGTATTGCAGGGAGCACCCAGGTTACACTCAAAAAATGGCTAAATTATATCGTAGTTCAGGGCTGCTGTAGCAACAGATCCAACCTTAACAATGCTTAGAAGGTCGCTTTGCCCCTACATGGTGTTAACATAGACTCTGCTCTAAAAGCAGACAGTGCTCACCAAGAAACAGCAGCAGCACAACATGAAACAGCTTGGTTTCAATTCTCGTTTCTGCCTGCTAAAGTGCAGCAGCATTTTGAATTAAACTGCTTCCCTTAGACAGAGAAAGCGTAAGGACATCATTCACTTCCCCACTGCTTTACTGCTTTCCAAACCCAGAACAACACATCACATTTTTTTTAATCTAATTTTTCACTAACTAGTAGTACATGGAGAAGATAAATCTCCATGCGCTACAAAGAATTATGACTGGATTTCAGATTGTAATGAAGAATTATGTGTTCTTGGCATAAATGCCAACATTGGCCATGAATTGCTTGCCATTTATGTCCCAAATACATAACATGCTTGTTATAATCCTATAACAATTCTTTATATGGAAGCAGAATACGGCATAATTATTTTATCTCCCTTACCTGTGTAGTAATTGAGCATGGGAAGTGTTTTGGCCTCATCAGGCTACTAACCATTTTGGTATGTCATAAAGGGGCTGAGATATGAAAATCACATAAAACAGAATTACTCTACCTACCAGCAGCCCTGTTGCACTCACTGTTCTCCATCTTTGATTACTAAATATGCTGAAAGAGTGAAATAAACCTCAATCCAAGGTCGTTTATTGATGCAACAATTTAATCTGGAAATCTTAACACATTTCCTTACTTTTGTTATTTCAGTCCTAAGTAGCAGGCTATCACCTCTTCTGCAGAATGCTTACTCATATAAGACTCCATGCAGAACAAGGGAAAAAAGCAGAAAGCTGCAACATAAGGGATCTGGGTTTGAATCCTTTTCACTCTGCTTAGGTACTACAGAAATGTAAGCAAAGCTCCTTAGTTTTTCATGAGGATCAAGTCACCCCTGAAACAGTAATCTACGATCTGAAATGTACACATACAGTTATTAGAACTGAATAAATAAGGAACATTGATAGAATGTTTATCTCCTGGTAGAACATGTCCCTCTGGACTCTTCAGTTGTAGCCTTACTTGGCCATAAATATAACCCAGTAGTCAAGGTAATAACCTCTGAAGGAGATATAGCCTGTAAAACTGGGTTTCATTTCTGTAACATCCATTAGCTTATGTTGCATTACTGCAGGCATGTCACTTATCCAGATCAAACTCCCACATCAACCCTGAAAACAGGCATATATGTTTACTGAATCTCACCAGTTAGCTAACACTAACTGATTGTTTTACAGTCACCCAGACATACGTAAGTATGCATGTTGGCCCACAGCAGCCTTGTGACAGACGACATTCTTATTGCTTCTCTGTTATAAACCCAGTAATACTTTTTCTAAGACCACAAAGTGTCTGTCTTTTGCATTTATGCTGTGTATTTCAGGCATACCTCTCAACCTTTTACAGCAAGAAATCTGGAGAAAGCCATTAATAAAAGTGGGACAAAGGCCCAAAAATAGGGACAATTACCTCTCAACCTTTTACAGCAAGAAAGCTGGAGAAAGCCATTAATAAAAGTGGGACAAAGGCCCAAAATAGGGACAATTTTTAAACATTGCTCTTAGAAACTGAAACTTAGAAACTTAGAAAGGTGATAGAATAACATGTTTTGCATTAGTATGAATTTTCTGAAGGATATGAAGTCTGAAACTCAAATGTCAGTCATTATTTCCTAACTTCAGTCTTTAATGATTTGCCACTGATTTGCCAGAAAACCACACTTTTACGAAAGCTGGACCAAAAATATGAGGCAAAAATCTGGACATTCTGCAAAAATCTGTACAGTTGAGAGGTATGAACAATGGATCAGAGTGTTCAGAAAAGGCTTGTTATGCGGGAATAAATCAAAACTTTGTTAAAAGCTTCCATTCCAAAGTGTTTAAACTGTCAGAGTTACAGATGTAATGTATATACATGCCTTTCTGATTTATACATACTTATGCCAAGTTCTGTACATAGTTTTATGATGCAGTCTAATCAACTAGGGCAGGAAATATTTTCAGCTGCTGTCTAAAACATGAAAAGGTAAACACAAAACTGCTTTTCTAAATGGATTTGAACAAAACCACATTACAAAGACTGTGTTGAGAAATTAGGGAAATCATAAGAAAATGGTGAATTGTGAATAAATTTGCTTAACTGAAAGAAAGGTTATTTTAACGAATAACCATAAATAATACTGAAGAAAAGCTCCATTTCGGGGACATTTCTGACAGGTAAATTTTGGAGTCTAGTGGTCTGAATTAGCAAACTCTGCATTAACCTAAGCAAAAACAATACTCTGTTTTTATTTTATTTATTTTTTTTTTTGAAAGATAGGTGCAATATTAGTCAGAATGTTTAAAAAATACAGGTAAAAGTTGTGCAGTGACCATGCACAGAAAATAAAGCTGAGAAAATATCTCTGTCTCCTACTGTCCTGATTACAGGCACACCTGAGGCAGCTAGATGGACACCTGTCATGTCTAAGTTCTACCTGAGGCAGATAGATGGACACCTGTCATATCTAAGTCCTACCTGAGGCAGATAGATGGACACCTGTCATATCTAAGTCCTACCTCCATTCATGCTTCAAAGTGTTTTCTGAAGAATGCACCTGCTTCAAGTCCCTTTGTAATGCAGCTTTATGAACCGCCTACCTCACTGTATAAACAGCATAGTTTATTATAATTATATAAAAAAAAAAACAATAGTACATCTTGTGATAAATTAGGAGTAAACAGATAAACAGTGGACAGCAGACTGGAGCTTGTGGCAAGCAAATTGATGAGGACTAAAATCTTTGTGCAGTCTCTTTTGTTACATTTGGAAAATAAAAATAAAATTAAAAAAATGGCATGGAAAATGAGGGAAATACAGAACAAGAAATTATGCAGTTTTCATAGGAACGGCTTAGGTGGTACTAAAGAGAAAAACTGTGACATCAAGTTAGCAAAGTACGTTAGGAAAGCACAGGGCTGTCTGTACATCTCAGGACTTCCACCGTTGCACTCACTGCTAAGAATACTAGAATGCTGTTACAAGGAATTACATTTTCTCATTCACCCCCTCCTTTTCAAACTAAAAAAAAAAGTCAGACGCATCTGTCCATTTATCTGGTGTGCTACCATCTGCAGATAAGTTACACATGTGAACTCCCCCTGATAACAGCCCTCAAACTGTTACATCCAGCCTCAAGCAAATCAATGTTTTTCATGATAACATCTGACACGGCAGACTTACTAAGAGGTTTTAAGCAGCTTGGAAGCTCTTGGCTTCCTTAAAGCAGTGGTGTTCCTTGGCAGAAAAAAAAATGTTATATAGTTTTTTCTCTCACTATCTGTAATACTGTTTTTTTTCCTGACAAAAAGATCAATATATCAATTTTTATTGTATTCCTCATTAAAGAAAGATGTGATATTTTGACATTTCTAAAATCCCAGCTTCCTGGTACCTCTCACAATTAATTAAAAAAAAATACTGTTCTGTTGCTCATTGCTTTATACTGTAAATGTGTGTTGTGCCTTGGTAATAAAATCTGACTTATGAATGCTGTTCGTCAAGTAAAAAAATAAATAAATAAAAATGCCCAGAGAAGTAATAAAAGGTCCCTAGTGGGGTCCTGTATGATGATCGGATATATTCGTTAGATTTTTGATGGTTTTAATACATTGAAACAATAATACTACATTGATAGTAAATATACTAATGTGAGAATGAAATTTTGCTATAGAAGTTAGAAGGTTCTAAATATCGCTGACATAAATATATTTACCGAAGTTCACAAATCCATCTAAAACATATACGTTCACATTTCAGAATTTCTACCAATGTACAAGTCAGTTATACCAAGAAGCATGGCTGCTAAGTTCAAGTAAGTCCACCCATATTTCTTGCGTGCCAGTAAAGCAGTGGGGGAGTACTTGACATCCTCATACATTCCCTGTCTAAGGGGAGCAGTTTATTTCAAAATGTAGACATTTCTTTCTAAAGGGAGCAGTTTATTTCAAAATGCTGTTGTACTTTAGCAGTACACCACTCTTTTCCATGCTTCTTTTTTCAGCTAAGGATCAGTTTTTCTCTTGTTTGGGACAGGAGGATTACAGAAGAATTCCTCTAAATGTGTAAGATGTCCTTCTCCAAGGAGAGACTATCCTTTTGGCACATCCTAGTGAGATGTCATCATCTAGAAGGGTGACATTCAGATAGTAAGGACATCATTGTCGGGGGGGGGTTAGTGTGATATGGGATGGGGAACCAGAAACGAATGAAGCTAGGGCATTACTTGTATCACCAACCATGGCACAGGTTCCAACAATCTTCTGCCAAGCAATCAGGAGTTTTCTTGGTGATCTGGGTAACACTCTGCAGTCTCTACTAAGAGGGACTGTGATCACACAAAGAAACCCACTGCTTCCCCATGAGTGGGTGGGCTGATGTTTGCCACTCATTCCCATACCCATTGTAGATCTTCCATTGCCTGAGCCATTAGTCAAACTGAGGGTTCTATAGCTCTGAACAACTGGAGAAATGGTCACCATCCACTTTTACTGTGTTCCTAGTACTTCAGCATCAGGCCTTCCAGGGAGGCTTGATGCCGAAGTACTAAGAACACAGTAAAATTGGATGGTGACCATTTCTCCAGTTGTTCAGTGTTTTTTCTTTCTTTGGTGAGTTGGTTCATGGAGTGGTGTTTTTGGGGTTCTATAGCTCTCCAACATAGAGCTGGGGTCCAGGGGTCCAACCTTTGTTTTAAAGGTATTCTGTACCTAACACTAGCTGCTGCCACAAACCTCCCTCTCATCCACAGTTACATTTAAAAATAAGATATAGCAAAACAAAATCAACAGTCTGCATTGCTCCAAAATGGTTCCCTATTAAAATTGCAAAGGTCCACTTACCCGAATACGGAAACGTCGACACGTATACATCGAAATGCGAAAAGACTGATTGTCCTGAAGAGCGAAATCCAAAATGTTGAATTCTCATGGTTGGCCCTAAGCGTACGATAGTTACGGACCTTAGGGTTAGGGTGCGGGTTAAGGTAAGGGTATAGATACTAATAGTGTGCGATAGTTACGGACCTTAGGTTTAGGGTGCGGATTAAGGTAAGTGCATAGATAGTAATGTATGTAAGGTTTAGTGTAGGGTTAGAAGTAGGATTTTGTTAAGTGTATGTGTGTGGATTATTTATTTTGTTTGGGTATAGCTCCGTAAGGTAAGTGTGCGATAGTTACGGACCTTAGGGTTAGGGTGCGGGTTAAGGTAAGTGCATAGACAGTAATGTATGTAAGGTTTAGTGTAGGGTTAGAAGTAGGATTTTGGTTAGTGTATGTTTGTGGTCTGTTTATTTTGTTTGGGTTGGTAGTATGTAGCGCACTGTGGGGTTGGGTCAACTATAACGGTTCGAGATTTTGAATTTTGCGGTTTAGGGTGTTCGGTGTATTCACGGTTCAGGTAATATGTATTGATGATTCCGTATTTGCTGTTTAGGACTTTTTCGGTTGTAATATAGACCCCTCCAAAATACCCATATTGTAAGACAAAATATTCCTGGAAAAGAAGATGCAACATTTCCATAACTGTGATTTTATAAACACTGATGTCTAATTTGCACTGGATAGTGAGGATCAAAGTTAGAGAACAAACAAAATCATCTCAGTATGATGTAACAGGATTTATTAAAGCAGTGACATACTAACACTGCACAGTAAACAGGGGGATACAGTGACAGTAGGGTACTAGATAATAAAAACCATATCGGGTATTGCAACAGCCCTGATAATGTTACTTCTAACACTGAAGACCATGGATCAACACAGCTGGGATTACAGAGATCAAAATGGCCCAAAACCTTCCCTAGACAATAACAACAAAATAACAAAATGCTTATGCCATGTTCCATACAAGATGACACTGCTTTGCTTTGTACCCTTTTTCAGATGTAGATGTCCTAGGGTGACATAAAGATCTAGCAGCATGCAGGTGCAATTTTTCTTCCACTCAGCATTATTCTGCCAGTATTTCTGATGAAACCACTTCTTCCAAATGGCTGTTGCAATCATCTACTACCTTTTCAGTAGAAATGCTTCCTCATTTCTCCCTTGAGCCTTCCATCTTGTATCTTCAACCCATATCCTTTTGCTCTCATGCTTTTCTGTTGGAAAATGCACACCCAAATGGACTATGTAGCTTATCTTCAGGACCATAAATATTTCTATCATATCTCCACTTCTGCCTCCTTTTTTCAAAACTTCAGATATTAAAGTATAGTAGTCTTCCTCTGTATAACATCTGATGAAGACCAGGCACTATTGCTTTTGACATCTTCAGCACTTTCTATATCTGTTTATGCCCTAGTTTAAACAAGGTCTCCAGAACTGTCTACAGATGGGATCTTACCAGTTAGTAGCTGTCTGTATAAAGGGATAATGACATATTGTTTTCTACTGGTGATGTCTGTTTCTGTACATGCCAATAGTTTTGTCAGTTTGCTTTGCTGTTTTGTCACACTGATTACATCCAAATGAAGATCTGAACTCAGGAAGAAAAGGAGTCTGAATTTATCCTCAAGTCTTGTAAGTACCATCATAGTCAAAGAGTCATGGATTTTTACTAGGCTAAGGACCAGGGGGCTCAAGTCTTGGCAAGTACCATCATAGTCAAAGAGTCATAGATTTTTACTAGTCTAATGACCTGGGGGCTTTTCTAAGCTTAGCCAAGTTTTCCCTAAAGAATAATGATGCCCCCTGTCTAAATTAGACATTGGGGGCCAGGCATTTATAATCTTCCTATGTCCATAAGGGACATGGGTACCACAGCCAATGTAAATTTCCTGTTTCCCATCCACTGGTCTAGGTTGCTCTTTAACTGGAGCATAGATGAACTATGCTTCACATTTTTGAGAAACTTGTTCCATAAGAGGATCAGTCTCTGGGACACATAAGTGTCTCTCGAGCATGTTCTGTTTAAGTCACAGCAAAATTCATGTGATAGACCATATTTTCACAAAATCTCACTGAGATGACACTGACATATAGACTGTATTTTAAATATCATGGAGAGAGAGAGGGAGGTTATAAAATAAAAAGACTGATGGGTGCATAGGTCCCAGGATCGGGAAAAAAATGTCAGAGTAGAATCCTCAGGACATGGAAACATTCCTATAATGGAGTTAGGCCAGGCAAGGGGGAAGACTGCCTCCCTGTGGTAGAAGGAAGTAGTAGTCCACAAAAAACATAGGCTGACAGGCCAAAAAGAGCCATAACAATTACAGAGTGGACTATTAAGGATAAGGAAGATATTCATAGGTTCATAGGTTCATAGATTAGTACTCCATTTTAAGCTGAGACTCAAACCCTGCTCCTTGTGTTTGTAAGGCAAACACCTTAACCATTAGGCCACCCTCCCATATGCCTTATGTATTATTAGCATTATGCAAGAAACCCATAATTTCCAGATAAAAGATATTCTGAAAGATTAGGAGAGAAATTGGAGGAAAGAAAAATACACAAGAAAAACTGTCAAAGGCTTCAAATAAAAATGTGTGTTTATTAATATAAAAGATTCATGAAAAACATTACATAAGTGAAGAAACTTTGGGCCACCTGGAAAAAGAAGCAACAGAGAAAGTTAGAAAATATAAAGAATAAAACCCAGAGAGATTTATGAAAGGTATACAAAAGAAACCTAGACATGGGAAAGAAAAAGAGATCTGATATGGTGCAATACTTATGCCAAGGAGAGAGCCAAACTAATCTATACAAAAAAGAATCTGCAAATATATTTGAAGAGAAATACTGCCAAAGGCACCTGGATATGGAAAATTACACAATACAAAAAAAACAAAAAACAAAGGAGGGATGTATAAAGAGGATTAGTAATAGAGAAGTTAATGAAATACACACTGAAGCATGGATTATCTGTGAAGTGAATGATTTAGTGTAGAAAATTCAATACAGGCAATATTGCAGCATGATGGAACAGTGAGTCCCCAGATTAAGAAGCAGCAAGTGGGGAAAGAGGTATCTGAAGAAGAAGTACAAACATGGGAAAGGAAAAAATACATCTGTTATGGTGCGATATTTATGCAAAAGAGAAAGCAAAACTAGTCAAGATGTGAAAGAGCAGCAGATGAAGCAGGGTATATCTGAAGAGGATATGTCACAGGAAGATGTTCTAGAACTTTCTGTTGAATACCCAGAGGGCATGGAGACCTAAGAAGGTGCTCCCAGTCTGGAAGAAAATGATCTTAGGGAAGAGCTGCTTGGTTTAATAGAGATGGATAGACATATTAAGCTTGATGAAATAAATATATTATAAAAAGTATAAAAGACCTAAAATGTTAGAATTTGGCAAACAGATATCCATAGTAATTAGGACTATTAAAATAAATTCATATGATGTAACAGGAATAAACAGGATATATTACTGTGCAGCTAAATTAACAACAGATAAAGTCTTACCACAAAAACACAGGACAGTAAGGGGAAGGAAGGGAAGAAATAAAATGCCACCATAGAAGCATCAAATAGAGAAAACTATAAAGCAATTAAGTTGGAAGAAAATAGAAGAGGGGACAGATTATCAAAAATGCTTACAAAGGTAGATGTAGTCAAAGCAATACTCATTATTAAAACAGGTAAACAGTGGCAATACCTCACCAAACCAAAAGGCAAGCAGGCAGAAAAAATTTGCTAGATAAAAGAACTTGACAATTTATTTGTAAAAATAATAAAATAAACGTGAGCGCTTTTGTTTAACAAATGTAAACTTCAGACAAATTAATAAAATCAATCTGAAATTTAAATATTACACTCTACTTTCTGATTGGGGTTCTGACAAGGGGTTAATTTTCTTGAGATGATGTCAGTCGTTTCATCCAATCAGAAAGTAGAGTGGACTATTTAAATTTCAGATTGATTTTATTCATTTGTCTGATGAAGTTTACATTTGTTAAACGAAAGCCCTCACTTGTTTATTATTTTTACAAATAAATTATCAAGTTCGTTTATCTAGCAACTTTTTTGTGCCTTCTTGCCTTTTGGTTTGGTGAGGTATTGTCACTGTTGACTTGTTTTTCTTCAGTTGGTTTTTGTTTCTTCAGCAGTATTAAAACAGGGCAGGATCTATCATATCCTATTGCAAACGATAACCTAAAAATATCAGCACAGGCAGAACAACTTAAGATATACAGATAACTATAAAGGAAAAGTACAAAAATAAGCAATTCATTGATGACCCCAAAAAGTTATTAAAAAAGTTATAAAAGTTATAGAAAACTAGGAAACAAAGTAAAAGGAACAGAAACACCACCAAACAAAGAAGGAATAGACACATTCTGGAGAAATGTTTATGAATACCTTATAATAAAGATGTTCAATGGACAGAAAAATTAAAAGAAACAGTAAGGAGTTCTAATGTAGGGAATATAAAATGGGATCAAGTAACGGCCAGAGAAATTAAAAAAAAAAAGCTCATAACTGGAAAACCACAGACCCAGATGCAGTGCCTAACTTGTGGCTAATAGTGTTAACATCTTTACACAAAGATTTAGCCTTGAGAAAGAATATTCACATCCCAAACAATCACCAACCTTCAGAGCAAACCTGCAATCCATTCTAAAAACTACAGACCAATAACTTGATATGATATATAAACTATGTACTGGAACTGATGCAGGCAGAATTTATACTCATTTAAAAAAAAAACTCAGTTATGGCAATAGAACAGAAAGGTATCAAAAGAAAGTCATATGGAACAAAGGATCATTCGTTGCTAAACAAAACCATAATAGAAAATTGTAAAAAGGGGAAGAACCTAAGTATGACATAGATAGACTACAGAAAAAACATTGGGCAGCATCCCACATTCACAGATAAAGGAATGCTTAAAGATGTATAAAATACACACTACACTGACCAATTACATTACAGTGACCATGAAATTGTGGCAAACCACTTCACAGTTAAACCATAATAAAGGGCAAATTATTATCCCTGGGATAAAACTTCCAAGGGGGATATTTCAGGGTGGTACTTTGTCACCCTGCTGTTTTGTCTAGCCCTTAACCCATTAACCTGTTGACTTAATAGATTAGACCATGGTTAAATCTGGCTCCCAAAAAACAAATTTGTTTAAAGACTTTCCATCTACTTTTTGTGAATAACTTAAAACTGTGTAGTTTATCAGATGAGGAGTTCCACAACTGCATGCCATTAAAACTTTCTTGGTGACATAAGAATGTCATCTGGTCTTGATGAACAGGCAAAACCAAAATTCAAAGTTGGAAAGCTGCAGCACCAAGGAAATATCAATTTTGGACAACAATAGTATATAATGGAACTTCAGCAGGAGGGAGTGTATAAATATTTGGGAACTGATGAAGGATGAACAATAAAACATGAACAAATGCAAATGAAACTCAGCAAGGAATAAAGCACTTTCACGGAAGTATGCTGAAATAAGGGAAATCGTGGGGGAATGGCTGTTGCTGAGATCGTAGTACAGTGGGGATAAGGGAAATTTCCCTTTTCCCCATATAGTGTGTGTATGGTGTGTATGTGCATGTGCATGTGTTTGTGTATATATATATATATATATATATATATATATATATATATATATATATATATATATATATATATATGGCTCTACTACCGTAGATCGAAATTACACTATTTCGACATATGATAATAGTGTCCCACTAATGCGAAAGTGCACTTCAATGAAAGTGCACTTTTGCGAAAGTCACTTAGTTGAACAGGACATTTCCTGCACTGTGGTGCGGTAGTGACAGACCATAGGGTTAGGGCTTGGGTTAGCCAGTAGGGCTATCCACTATCCTTAACCCAAGCCCTAACCCTAAGGTCTGTGACTACCACACCACAGTACAGGAAATAGATCCGTAACTACTGCTCAGTGGAGGAAATACAGTTTCCTGCACGGTGCGGTAGTCACGGACCTTAGGGTTAGGGGTTGGATTAAGGATAGTGGATAGCTAGAAGGGCTATCCACTATCCTTAACCTAAGCCCTAACCCTAAGGTCCGTCACTACCACACCACAGTACAGGAAATAGGTCCGTAGCTACTGCTCAGTTGAGGAAATACAATTTCCTGCACTGTGGTGTGGTAGTCACAGACCTTAGGGTTAGGGCTTGGGTTAAGGATAGTGAATAGCCCTACTAGCTATCCACTATCCATAACCCAAGCCCTAACCCTTCGTTCATTCTAGTGACTTTCATTGAAGTGCACTTTCGTGTTAGTGGGATAATACTATCATATTTTGAAATAGTGTAAGTTCGATCTACGGTATTAGACCCATATATATATATATATATATATATATATATATATATATATATAGAGAGAGAGAGAGAGAGAGATTCACACACACACACACACACACACACACACACACACACACACACACACACACACACACACACACACACACACACACACACACACACACACACACACACACACACACACACCCCTGTGGAAGCTTGATAATAAATGTATTTAATCATGAATGTATGAGTATTGAATTATTTTTCTTGGAAGGCAGAGAAGTTGAGACACCACAAGGTTTCCCAAAAAATAAGCTGGTGTACTTAACTAAATAAGACTGAGCTGTCATTCTTGTGTATTTTGTATAGAATTTTGCTTGTTTTTTTCGAAAGAAAATAAGTGGTACTAGTTTAACTCTATTCATTTTTTCTGACATAGTACTGCTGATTTAAATGCACGGTGCCATGAGTCCACTGCCCCAGTGGCATTTTGATATCTCAGTGGTGACACCTTGATTCACTCATCAACTGAGGTTAGACAGACTACTAATTTAATATGTTAATAGTTGTAATTTACATCTTCTTATATGTGACCACAACACATGTATTAGTGACATCAAAAAGGCTACATCTGCAGCAGTATTCCTACCAACATCTGGAAGCATATTACCTTTGCCAGGAATAGTAACAAATGTGCAGGTAGACAGCTGGGGTGACAGCTGAGAGCTCTAGTGTAGAAAACAGGTGTATGCTCCCGACACCAGCAGATGAAAGTGAAGGCCATTCCTCCATCCTCCATTATGCTCTTTGTAGCTTGCTATTGTTGTCACTGACAGCAATGTACATAAAATACTGTACCCAGCTTGCAACAGTGAATCCTGATAGTGCGCTGCCTTAATGCATGAATTTTGGCTTTGTCATTGTTTAAACTGTTTTGATTTTTGGAATTTGAATCTTTCTGCTTTGGCTTGTACTACTGTAACCAAACTGACTGGGTTTCTTGTAACTAATCTGAGTAACCATTCCTTGAAATGGTTGTTCTCTGTAATATATGTACACAGTGAAGCATACATATAGTTCAAATGATTCAATCATATTAAACATAATACACGTTCATCAAAAACCTTTACTGACATACCTCTCAACCTGCACATACTGAAATAATGAGCAAAGGCTCTTAAAAAGGAGGAACATTCAGTTAAAAATGTAGGCATCTAACTAGCATAAAATGTAATGCCAAATAGCACATGACTCTTCCCATTTCCAGTAGGAATGTTGGATACTACTCCAAAACACATTTAAAAATAGAGTGATATAAATGATGGAACATTATTGAAGAGATTGTGTAACATTTGTTGACTTTATTGAATTACATCACAAGATTCTACCCATCAAGGTCATTTATTTTTGCTTCAGAGAAAGGAAGACAAAAAAAAAAGAAAACAAAAAGAGAGATTTAAGATGTGTGTTGCCTTTTTTTAAATTATTGTTGCCATTAGTATGTTGATTGTGGTGTGAGGTTTTCTGTTTAATGGATGGCTTCAAAAACACATGTGATGAGAAGGACTCAGAAAATTGTGGGAAGGGTTAAATCAAATCTGTAAATAGGGCATACTACCCAGGGGCTGGCCTTCATTCAACTGGTGCTCTAGGCAAAAGGGATCCACAGCACCCCCTGACACCACCAGGTGACCCATCCTAGTCTACCTACACCATAAAAATTACTGGAAAAGCCCCCACCCCACTACAGCGGCACCCTAGGTGGCCACCTTG
Organism: Protopterus annectens; assembly: GCF_019279795.1. Classification (NCBI taxonomy): domain Eukaryota; kingdom Metazoa; phylum Chordata; order Ceratodontiformes; family Protopteridae; genus Protopterus; species Protopterus annectens. The sequence goes on from NC_056743.1 coordinate 1,762,833,338, forward strand.
TTGGCTTATGCCTAAGGCCAACTATGATACCACCAAAAGTAGGAGGATCCTAAATCAGGCCATAAAATAGGAACTTTCCTCCAAAATAGGGACAGTTGAGAGGTCTATTTACTGAACTGTACAGATAAAGAAGTCACATGACACAAAGACCCAGTTGCTGGTAACTTCTCTTTAAACCGAACACTATAAGAAACTTTCCACCAAGTATTCTCGGAGGAATAACTATACCATGATACTCCTAAGATTTGAACAGTATGAACCTAGTACTGGTATTAACTGTTATAAAACTTAAAATTAATAATATATATATATATATATATATATATATATATATATATATATATATATATAAAAAATACATAAATAAAAAAAAGCTGTCTGCACTAATAAATCTCTTAATCGTAGAAAATCAAGTAAAAAATCCAATCAAGGATATATTGATATCACAGTTTTTTTATTAGTAAACACAGATGAGTGCTCCATAAGACTTAATGGTTAATACATCTAAGAATAATTACTTAAATAGCAGTTGAAGTGGGAGTGGTAAAGTTTCCACTGTAAATACAAATCAGTTCAGCTGTAGTAAAGACCAACCCTAACTGCTTCCCTTAAAATAAAGTAATAAAAAGGATCCAAGCTAACCTAAAATACCATGCTATTCAACATTTCTAAAAATCTCTGTCTCTCTATTTATTTATTGCACCATTATTAAACAAAAATCATAATAATAAAATATAAATTTATGTTTTCACCATATTAATTTATTCAAATCTTTTAACTAAAATTGCTTTCGGTTCTTCAGGTCTGTGCACAGAAAAGAGAGCCATGCACAAGGTTAGTGCAGAAAAATCCAGAGAACTACTAACATGTTAGCTTAACTGCTCAGTGTGTACAGTCTGAGGAGAAGGCCAGTGGCCAAGCGGGCAGTTGTAGGCTAATAGGAATTAGATCGCTAGGAATACTAGGAAATGAATCACAGAAATGATTAGGAGCCTAGCCACTGCAATTTACTTACTACCACTGTCCATAAAGGACTAAAATGTCTGACCCAGGGTGAACTTATGGTTGTCACCCAGTTTTCTAATTTAGATTTAAAGAGAGAATTTTTTTTGTTTGATATGGAACAGGATCTATTTAAAGATGCAGGGGATTCTTTGAGAGAGGTATCTGATTTACCAACAGGTCCTGTTTATACTGTGGTGTTGATTTAGTTTCCTAGACTGAATATTAGTAGGTCATTTTCCATATTGTAGGCTAATCAGAGATCACCATGGAGAAATCAGTAAGGGACAGAAGAGATTAACAGACCTTTCAGATGTTCTGTGCTTCTGCAGCTCATTCCTGTGATGGTTCCTGATTTTTCTTTTGTTTTTTTTGGGAGGAAACGCTGCATTTTTTCTAACTGAACCTTGCACTTGGACAGGTCCACACCAAAGAAGGCATCATATTCTGTTATGGGGGCAATGTGGTGAAGTAAAGAGGGACTACAACTTCTTAGACCTGCAGGATAATCACTTAATGATTAATTGGGTTATATTAAAAAAAAAGTTAATACTCTGTGGTGGAAGGAGGGTTCATTGTCCATGCACATGCCCACCCCTTTAATGACAGTAGCAGTTTTGAGTGGAAATTCATATTTGTGGTAGTTAAAATGCTACACTTTTTAGTGATGAGTTTTAGTCTATGGTGTAAACAACTATGAATTTCTATGGGTTACGCCCTCTTGAAGAAAATGGGTGTCATTTGGCTGATTAACGGTAGCCTTAACCTAACAGTCATCAGTAAACATGGTCAGCCACAGAATCTCTGTCTGTGTCACTCCTGATACCCCAAAGTATGAACCAAAAGGTATCAGTCCTAGAATGGACCCTTCGGATGATATCACTGGTAAAGAACCTTCTTGAGGAAAGCATTTTTTCTACCATAATCAGATAGGTTCTGTCTGTTAAGTATTTCCCTATCCAATGAGTGATGTGGGGATTAACTTTTGTTTTGGTTAGTTTATTGATTCCAGAATCTGGGATCGTGTCAAAAGCCTTTGCCAACTCCAGATAGACAGTGAATACCAGTTTCCCTTTGTGTACCACCTCAGTGACACTTTCAATAAAGTCAGCCAGGTTAAGTAGGCAAGTTAAGAAGGCAGGATCTGTCTTTCATGAAGCCGGATTAAGAAGGGTCAAGGGGTTGTAGGCTGCCAAATCCTTGTTTATAAAGTCCATGATAATATGTTCCTTTATCTTAGCTATGGGGCTGGTGAGGCTAATCAGTCTATAGCTGCTGAGGTCAGTAATTAGGCTGTCCTTATAGTGAAATACCACTACAGCTGTTCTTTAGGCTTCAGCATCATAGCAACAGATAAAGCCATGCTTAAATGAATGTACAAGGAAGTCAGCAAGGTAATGTTGGGTGTTGTTCTTGAGATTTCTGACATAACTGAGAAAGGCTTTGTGTCTATCTTTGGAGGTGGTAGTAATTCTCATCTCCTTTTTGGCTTTGCTTATTTTAACCTTTTGTCTTAGTTACCTGTTTAATTTTTTCATAGTATTTCTGGCATCTAAGGAGATTTTTCCTCTTGTTGCACAGTTTGTTTATGCTAGGTTTAAACCAAAGAGGCATATTTCTGAACTCAGCATTATATTTGTGAATAAACTTAAAAAATGATCTTAACAACAAGTTTAATAACTGAAACAAACAAAACAAAAGTTACTGCAGTGGTAATATGGGTAGTGTGAAATATACATCATTAACTCTTTTGTCTTCACACTAAGCCAAGACTTTAGCAAAACAATTAAATAATTACGACCAACTTCTTAAGTAGATTCTTATTTTAATCACATGTTATGAGCCAACCAATCATTGCACACATATTCAAAATAATATTAAAACTGAAATGAAAACATCCATTAAAATACTATCACACTCAAACTAACAGTGAGATGAAAAATTACAACAAAACAGTAGATAAAATACAAATTAATAAATACTTATTAAAAAATCAGTAGTACCACCCCGCTACGTAAATGTGTCAACAGGCATATATGAGTTACACCGTCATCAGTGCATTCAGATACAAACTCCCAATGTTGCAGGAAGAAAACACCACTATTTATTAAGCACTCGTTTGTTGAATCCTGACATATTGCTTTTGTATAATGTCTTACTCTTGTTATCCATGTCAAAGAATATCAGAACCAGCTTTGTTGTAGATGCAGTGTCATAGTGTGAGATTGTGTGACTCAGCAAATAAGGAGAGGAGGTGTTACTTCTATTTTTTCTAATGTTTTCTTTTCTGTTAGTTTGTGTTACAATTAAAGGTAGTGTCTGTAAAGATCAGGGGTGAGAGGGCATAGCTCTAGTCATCCCACATAGTGGATACAAGGGGACATAGCTCTCTTGTTAAAACAATTATTTTGTAGTGTTTGGGAGGTCTTATGTTTTTTTTTTTAGCTTATGATTTTACTTTGTTTGGATGTTTGTGATGTTTTTTTGTTTTGACAAAGGAAAATGTGATGTTTCCTACAAGAGCAGCAGGAATCCATCCTTTTATGACAGCAGTGACAAAGGATAATGCTCAGGTAAGATGCAAACAAGAATAAGATAGCAAGCACTGGACTAAGTGCAGTGCAGTTCTGTAAGTTCAGTGATTCCACTGCTCATTTCAGTGTGCCAGCCTGGATATGATGGCTTGCAATGCATTTCCCCCATACATGAAGAGTATATACAGTCAGTGCAACAGTGTATCCATGTCTTCGGCTGTGTGGGCACAGTTGCACAAAGCTCTTTTGCTTTGCACTCTGCTTGTGCATAAGACATCCCCCAGAGGCTAGTGCACCTTTCCAAAATAGGAGTAAAGCACTACTGTTTGTCCTAGAGTGTGTTAAAACTGTTCTGCAAAATGACTCGTTTTCTACTGTAAAAAGGGAACAGAATGCGTTTGTGCCAGCTTTGCCAATATGACAGTCTTCTGTGCACGTAACAGGCCATTCAGGTTTAGTATACTCAATACTGCTGTACTGTCTGCTTAATATCCTGTTTTAACTCTCTCTGCAGCTTCATCAGCTTTTACACATCTATTTAGGGTTAACAGCACCATCCTGATTTGCACCCTAACGTCATGCTATACCTCACTCCACATATCCTCCTTCATTCTATCAGCATGCAGTGCAGTGATGGAATGAACATCTGACAGCTATGTTTGGTGGGTGCCAAACATTCTAACATAGTGAACACTGAGCACTAGCTGAGAAAGGTGTGATTATGTTGCTAGGCTATGCATCCGTTGGCATGGCAACAGAGTCACCATACATACAATGGCTAGTACACTGTGCTTATGGTGACTCTGAAAATAGGTAGCCATTCTATATCCTCAACCAAAATAAACACTTCTGAGGAAAATCTTATGGAGAAATGTAATGATCAGGGACCCGTTTATTCGTGAGTTGGACCTGGGAGGACTATGGTAAAGCTAGGAAGTGTCTGAGTTATAAAAATAAATAAATAAATAACTATACTGTTAGATCTTAAAAGTCCTTCTGTACACTTTTCTGAGATATTAGCTCAAATCACTATCCACTTTTAATGTAGTCACAATTTATTAAATACATCTTTGGAAATGCAATCAAGATAGCCACTTAAGTTGAAATGAAAGTTAAACTTTACTACAGGTTGTCTGAAATAGGACATATCAGTCTATTTCATTCAGAATAAGAGAAAATACATGAAAATTCAGATAATTACTTTCTTTCTAAAAGACACTCTGCAATAGTCCAACCATTTCACAGAGCTTACATTTCACACAAGAGCATTTTTCGCAAACAGTCTATGTATACAATGCAAAAGTCAAATAAAACAAGAAGATGACCAAAAGCCCTTCTGTAGACACAGTAATCCAAAATGAAAAAAAAAAAACACAACAGCAGGGCTACCATGGCTTGTAGCATAAAATGTTATGCTACAAGCCGTGGTAGCCGTACTGTTGTTTTTTCATTATGTATACAATGCAGTTAGCTTTCTGATCTACCAGCCATGCCATATGCTTTTTTTCTAGTTTATTCCATCAAGCAGCAAATGAAATCTGTGTTTATAATATGCAAACCAATTTAAGATACAAGTGCTACAAGATTATTGAACACAGACAGTTTGAGTACCTAAAAATCATAAGATTTCATGGAATTTGGCATTTTAGGCCATAGCATTCATTGATCCTAACTTACATTTCTCTTTTTCCGTATACTACTTTGTAATCTTGTCACTTTATTGTATTCAGTGTTACTTTGAGTCACATTAGCTTGTGATAATAAGTCTGTACATATAACTCATTATTTCAGTTCCGTGTTCAAACCCAGGGCTGAATGGCATATGGCTGTGCTACCAGTAAGTCACACTGAAGACAAGAACATCGTCACATGCTGGGAATGACACAAAACACATATATGGTACGGCTTGTAGATGCAAGTAAGAGAGCACAGATACAAGACAGTTTAGTGAATTCCTGAAGCATGTGGAAACAAATATACATATTGCATCTCAACAGAGACGTGGGTTAGCAGCATGTTTAGAAAGCAAACGAAGAATATGTACTTACAGCAAGTGTCGCTGAGGGGAGGAAAGGGACAGGCAGTTTTACTGGGCAGCAGATTCACTAATTAGTATTCAGATGTGAGTGAGACCAGCGGTAATTAGAAGATAATAACGACAACTAATACAGTGACATCCTAAGCCAATCAAATAAGTGAAACTAGGGCCTTTTAACAAATGGGCCCCTAGCATCCCCTTGTAGGGAGCTTTGTTGTGTGCACCCACTTAAGAGAACCTGCTTTGAGGTCATATGACCTCAGAGGAAGATATGACTTCTCAAAGGAATGGGCCCCTCAATTAAGTGGATTTCAATTAATTGCCTAGTTACCGCGACAACAGTTAAGTGAGAAAACATAAAACCAGACCTGTTTTAATTCTTTATTTCCTGGGGTACAGAGGGATAGTTAAAAGAGACAGAAAGAAGCCCATCCATGCAGTGCAGAGGGATGCAGCCCTATGACTCAGATGACTTCAGTTCAAATCCAGGCGTAGACTTTGTAAGATCAGGTCAGTGGAGGAAGGGCATGAGTGGCATTTGCCAGCTTGGTCATCCTGGGGGTATGGAAATGATGGACCTGCTCAGCTCAGCCTCATTCCATGCTAGTGGACCTCATAGCTGTGAGTGTGGGAGCATGGAAACACAGGGGGATGATATAGGATGGCCTTACAAACACACAGGTGCACATGTGCTGCACCAGAGGTGCTGTTAAAGCCAAGCCAAAAAAAGGGCACAGACACTATCTATATGCCAGCTCATTTTCTCTGTCTCTTACTCACACTGAGAAATACCCAGAATGTGTGAAGAATAAGTTGGGTTGAATGGGGGGGGGGGGGCTTGATGATCAACAGGCATGGTGAGAAAAAGCACAAAAAAGACCGAATGATATGCTCCACAAAGTAGATTAGCCTGGTAACATCTAAAAGACTTAATGGGTTAGACAATCCTGCTCTGTTTTTGTTTCTATTAATAATTAAATAGAATACTTCAGTGGCTATTTTTCTTTAAGCACATGCAAACTGCTTTTCTGTTTATCAGGGCTGAAATCCAGATTAGCTGATAATAGCAGCTTAAACTTGATTGTTGTTTTTACTAACAAACAACATTATTAATGACAGAAGAACTGTAACAATTTAATATTCAGTAAAACATCATATGACCATCCATACGTATAGTAGCTTTATTATTTTGAACACAGCTAAAAAAGAGACCTAAAGGACACAGTTATGGACTGTGGCAAAGACGTGTAAAGCTCGGAACTAAAGGACACAGTTATGGACTGTGGCAAAGACGTGTAAAGCTCGGACCTAAAGGACACAGTTATGGACTGTGGCAAAGACGTGTAAAGCTCGGACCTAAAGGACACAGTTATGGACTGTGGCAAAGACGTGTAAAGCTCAGACCTAAAGGACACAGTTATGGACTGTGGCAAAGACGTGTAAAGCTCGGACCTAAAGGACACAGTTATGGACTGTGGCAAAGACGTGTAAAGCTCGGACCTAAAGGACACAGTTATGGACTGTGGCAAAGACGTGTAAAGCTCGGACCTAAAGGACACACTTATGGACTGTGGCAAAGACGTGTAAAGCTCGGTCTTAACACATTACAATACCTTTCCGTTCTGAACAGCACAAGAAGTGCAATACCACCCTCTTCTATAAAGCCATCAATGCTCTTCTGAGACCTGCCCAGTCAGAACTCTCTTCAGCTCAGTTCATTATCTAATAAGATTCTTTCCAGAGTCCCTTCCAAAGAAAATGGAAAGCAGGGTACACATGTCCCAGATAAGAACCCATGAGAACGTTTTTTTTTTTCCAGCTTACTGAAATCTGTAGCTCAGGATGTGGTTTAAAGTACCCTTCTATTTTTCTCAGTGTATCATAGATATTGATCTCAGTGTTATTCAGGAGTACAGTTATCCTTGTTTTCCAATCATTCATTAACAATCTTTTAACTACTGCTGAAAATACTTGCAAAATCTGTGCTTCAGCTCTACCCCAAACATTTCCATCAACTGAGATCTCTAGTAGCTTAAACTTTAATTTAAACCAAATGCAAAATTTTAAGTCTTGGCAGTCTCATATGGGAACAAAAAGATTGTCTGAAATTGATCTGCCTGCAAAAATAGCACATTTTGCAGGAAATGTTTAAATTGCAATCATAAGTTTGAAATTATCTTTAACAGGTGTTTCATATGGAGGGTAAGTGAGGTTACCATTCCACAGAGAAAATGTAGTCACTTGTTTTTTCACAGAAAGTAGCTACTTATGTTACATCTGTCTTTGGTGACTTTGGAAAAGGTGTGCTCAAACATTTCTTAGCTAAAGAAAAAATATTGTTGTCATCTGAGAAACATTAAACTAAGGTGTGCACCCCAAGCAATGCTGTTACCCCCAAAATCCTATAGCCTTGGAGGAGGAGCTGAGATGCACGCAATGCCCTCAACAGCACAAGGGTTACAGGCAACAAATACATTTCAAGAAACTTGACATTCAAAAACTGCCCCTATAACACGTCTAAATCTTTAGAAGAGTGGTTAACATTGCCAGGTAAGCACACAACAAATGGGCACACGAAATAGTCAGATGTTTGTAATATTGAACATCTGCAATACAAGAGAAGCAACTGAATTGTCATGTGATTGCAGAATGTCAGCATTACTTCCTGGGAGGTCAAGGTTCAAATGGGAAGGGGAATTTGTCCTTTCCCTGATGTTATGTGATCTTAGGGAAATAATAAAATATATAAATATTAGTGGGGGATGTGGGGGGGGTACAGTCCCTCACATTGGGAGGAGGGGGGTCAAAGGTAGCTTGCCCTCTTCGAAAAAGCTTTTTTAGATGTTTTGAGTTTTGATCTTATGAGATTGCTCTTTTTATTTTGATACTTTGTATCTTCAGTGCTTTCAAGTACACTCAAAACAAACATGAAAAAAGAACATTCAGCAATTCTGCCTGTATTAGTTAGCTCCTGTGTATATTTTACATGGATTTTTTCCCTTTGCTGCTAAAGCATCACCTTAAAGAAACAAGGTACCAATTCCACAGTTTCCAGCTGATGCTGTAGTTGTATTTTTTATTTATTTTTTAACTGACCCCAAATCAGAATATTATGTCAAAGCACCATTATGTTGCATACTTGAAAAAAATTATAGTTGCATCTTTTCATTTTTAGACCATACTAATGAACCTAATTAGATTCCACATTGTAATACAGTGATCTGTTAGATTCCACATTGTAATACAGTGATCTATTAGATTCCACATTGTAATACAGTGATCTATTAGATTCAGCGTTGTAATGCATTGATCTATAACAGTATCCACTTGCTGCTCTTAGCATTACATTTTTGCCATTAATGACCACATCAATATTTATTTTTTGCCATTTCCTACTGTTAAATGACCAAATCAGTATTCATCTTTCATTACAGTCACTGTAAATAATGAGCAAGATCAGAATCCCTTGTTTTTTCTTGAAATCTAACAAAAAGATTAAAAGATACTGATGATGTTCCAGTGACAATGTTCTGAGCACTGATTAACTGACCAGCAACAAACAGTAGGATTTCCATTGTAAATATTGCATTTATTATATTTTGGAATGCCTTCTTTTCTTTTCTATCCCAGTTTGGCCTGAAGATGGTCCATATGAATCACTGCTCGACTTTTGTTAAGAAATTTAAACAAAGTAAAATAAATCAAATAATGAAACCTGATATGGATTATTTTAGTTTTGGGGATATTTTTGTAAAGGTTTGAGGCAAATCAATAGTTACTAATATCTGTTAAATCAGCTTGCATACAGATGTATATGATAAAGACATGCAGATAAATACTATACTTAAAACACACGCGCGCACACACACACACACACACACACACACACACACACACACACACACACACACACACACACACACACAATGGAAAGTCAAGGCAAATGCACTAGCAGAATTACAACTATATAATTTTTTTATTTCTGCACTCCTGTCTTCCCGCAATAGATTTTCTCTCAGAAGATTTATCAAATCCTTCTGTTTCTGTCACTACCACTGTGACTTTTTCTGAACACTTCTGCAATCTTCCAGCCTTATCCTGAATCTAAATATGTTAATGCTTGACCTGTTCACACAGAATCTGGAAATGCTATGCTCCTAATTTTGCTGTTACCTCACGCTCCTTATTATTTGCTTCTTCAGCTGATCATGTAAAATGGATAATAAAAGCTTTTATCTGTTTGTCTGAACCATATCACATACTTTATATATCAGAGCATAACTATACACCTTTCCTGTTGACCATCTTTATAAGACAAATAATCTCTATCTTATAAAACTAAAAAACAATTACTTTGGGTGATTAGATATGCAACATAGACTGCATAATGCATTGCTTAACAACCAAGAAGTGTGACCATAACCACAGTACCTGTACTAAGTTACCCATAAATGCATGTAAACATGACAATTTTGTTTTACAATATTGTTCCATCTGTAATCTAGTTCTGTAAGTAAGGCACCCTGCTGTATACATATTTCCAGAGTATCAGTTTCTGAAATGACAAGTTTATTTATGTAAAATAAATGCACTTTATTTTGCTTTTGACTCTTCTTAAAAGTACTCAATTGTATTTATTCTGCTCCATTTATTACTGACTTGTAGTAGCCTGATTAAATTAAAACTGTTACTCTAAGCCTTTTGGTTTAAGCACTTGTGTTCCAGACAAGTTGTTTTACATTAAGCAGGTTTGTGGTCTGCACTGTTGTGGCAGGACAGGTAGCTTACATCCTTCTAAGTTGGGAAGTGCTGATAGAAGGCTCAGTTATTCTAAAAGTATATTAGTTCTGGTTAAAGCACTTGGGCTTCAGGCCAGTTATTTTTCATTAAGACGGTTTGTGGTCTGCACTCTTGTGGGAGGAGTGGCTAGATTCTGCCCTTCTGAGCTGGAAATTTCTGATTAAAGGCCTATTGTGCCTGCTTATTTGAACTGTTTCTTTCTGAAAATGGTGGGCCTTGGTTGCTGTAGAATAGAATAGATTCAGGCATCCTGAATCTAGTTTTGTTTGTATAGCTTGAGCACTAATCCAGGCTATCACTTTTGGAGAAGGTTCCACTGCACCCTAGTGGCAGAAGTGTGCAGTTAGAACTTATCTGAGTGAAGACTGCTGGAACAGGGCTCAGTTTTGAGCTTTTTTACTGGTTAATTGGGCAATTTGTTTAAATCAGTTTGCTTGTTTTCTATTGTTATATAAAAAATTGCACTTTATTCATCTGTTTTTACTGTATTTGTGTTTCTTCCTACTTTATTACTTTATTTTGCTTTTGCTGCTTGTTCTTAAAAGTACTTGATTGCATTTATTCTGCTGCATTTATTACTATTTGTTAGTAGCTTGATTAAATTGTAAGTGTTCTAAGCCTTTGGTTGAAGCACTTGGGCTTCAGACCAGTTGTTTTACATTAAGAAGGTTTGTGGTCTGCATTGTTGTGGCAGGACAGGTAGCTTACATCCTTCTAAGTTGGGAGTTGCTGATTGAAGGCTTAGTGTCTGTTATTCTAAAAGTATATTAGTTCTGGTTTAAGCACTTGGGGATTGGGCATTTTTTACATTAAAAAGTTGTGGTCTGCACTCTTGTGAGAGGAGAGGGTAGATTTTGCCCTTCTGAGCTGGGAGTTTCTGGTTAAAGGCGTATTGTGCCTGCTTATTTGAACTGTTTCTTTCTGAAATTGGCACACCTTGTTTGCTGTAGAATAGACTAAATTCAGACCTGCTGAATCTAGCTTTGTTTGTACAACTTGAGCACTAATCCAGACCATCTTTTTTTGGAGAAGGTTCCCCTGCACCCTAGTGGCAGGAGTGTGCAGTTAGAACTTGTCTTGATCGATGACTGCTGGAACGGGGGTCAGTTTTTAGCTTTTTATTGGTCAGTTGGTTAATTTATTTAAATCAGTTTGCTCATTTGCTGTTTTATTAAAAAAAAAAAAAAATATATATATATATATATATATATATATATATATATATATATATATATATGCACTTTATGCATCACCGCTTAGCTAGGGATAAACTGCTCCCGGAGCCATAAAGTCTGTTCTTTAAATTTTCCCTTAGAATGAGCCAGTTGTTTTAGTTTTAGCACTAAAATCTGTTTATTTGAGGTCAGCACTTGTTCAGAACTCATTGTAAGCACTAAATAAGCTACAAATTACTACATCACTCAATTTTCCTCACTTATCTAGAGGAAAACAGTTTTTAGTGCTTAAAAAATAAGCACCTATCCAGGCATGTCTAAGGGTCATCTCCCTGTGTTTTCTCCTGTCTACTTGATGAATCTGGGCATCTTGGGGCAATGCAGCAATTACCTCATGTGCATAGACAACCCTCGCCTCCTACCACCCAACACTACAACCTGTGAGAGATGCACTTAGATAAGCAAACTGGAAGCAAAGCTCTCTTCACCCAAGACTAGACAGTCAAGAGGAGAAGATAAACACTTGCACCACACCACACTCATCACATAGTCCCTCAAAACCTGCACCACTAAAACACACACACAGAAACACAAAACACACACCTACATTTGTGGAGGCTCTAAATAAAAATCTGCTCAAGCAACAGAGACCTCCAAAGCAGAAACACAAGCAACCTCCACCCCCCAACACAACCCAAATGACACATAGCCCACAAACTCAGTGTGCCACTCAACCACAGCCCATAAGACATAACAACGTAGCCAACACTCTAGTCATAGGTGACTCTATAGTCAGGCACACTGATGTTCCACTCACCAGGCTAAACAAGGAGAAAGTTACTGTCAGCTGCCTGTCGGGTGCCAGGATCCACCACATAATGCACGCACTCAGTTCACTCCATAACAAGTCCAAATATGACTCTGTCATTGTCCATGTTGGTGTGAATGACCTGAGACGTACTTCCGTGGACTACATGAAAAGAGACATGGAGGAGCTGTTTGATCTTGTAGCCCAGGCAGGTATGACCCTAGCCCTGAGTAGCATCCTGCCATCATCTAGAATGATACCACAGTACAAGGACAAAATGATTGACTTCAACAATTGGCTAAGCTTCTGGTGTCATTCTAAGGGGATCCAGTATCTGTTGTCCTGGGATGACATGATCGACAGATCATGATGCTTTGCCAGAGATGGCCTGCACCTGTCACCCTTGGTATTCTGGATACTGGCTAAGGCTCTTGCCACCCCTATAGTGCCTTTTTTAGGCAAGGTTCAAATGACAAATTCACCACCTTAACAGGTACAAGCAAGCAAAATTTCTGGGCAATTCTACTCAGTCCTAGAATTCTAAACATCAAAATTCATTCACTCGAGGAATGGAGAACATCGACATCTGTGCAGTGACAGAGACCTGGTTCAAGGCTCCAGAGAGCACCCCTGCATTACTAGGCTATAATTCATAGCACACATTTCAGCCACCTGTCCTGGACCAAAACACTAAAGGCGGAGGCGTATCCATATTCATTAAGGATATCCACACCTCCAGGCTAGTTGCTCAGCATAATGCATCCGAGATTATCCAAGTGCAACTAACTCTGGGCAAGACCGCAATCCAAATTGTAACTTGCTACAGATACCCCACCATGCCCCAGAATTCCCACTCCTCATTTCTTGATACACTGAAAAATATTAGGGTACAACCCAACACCCTAATAATGGGTGATTTCAACTACCCCACCATTAACTGGGAAAACTACTCATGTACCAACTATTTTGCTCAAGGATTTCTGAAATTCATAAATTCCAATGCCTTGGATCAACTTATCCACACCCCCACCAGGGGCAGCAATATCGTAGACCTGGTCATTAAAAACATGGGTGACCAGTGTTCCACACCAGAGGTCAATTCCTCACTGGTCAGATCCGACCACAAGCTAGTCACCCTAACCATCCACACCCCCCTCACCCCCATTAGGGAAACCACCGTAAAATGTTTCTCCAAAGCCAACTTCACGCTTCTTAAGACAGAAGTGTCAAACTTCACGACACTCATGAAGTTTTTTGCTCAAGGATTTCTGAAATTCATAAATTCCAATGCCTTGGATCAACTTATCCACACCCCCACCAGGGGCAGCAATATCGTAGACCTGGTCATTACCAACATGGGTGACAAGTGTTCCACACCAGAGGTCAATTCCTCACTGGTCAGATCCGACAACAAGCTAGTCACCCTAACCATCCACACTCCCCTCACCCCCATTAGGGAAACCACCGTAAAATGTTTCTCCAAAGCCAACTTCACCATTCTTAAGACAGAAGTGTCAAACTTCACGACACCCATGAAGATGGACAATAGAGGTACGACTGCTGAATCCCACACAAATGTACTTTATAAGCACTCACACAAGTGCATGGATCATGCTATCCCTAACAGAACCAAGATGCTATCCTCCAAAAAAGGAAGCCACTCTGGTGGTCCCCTGCCATAAACAAACTCGACAACAGAAGAAAGAAACTGTTGCAAAAAAGAGCAAAATCCCATGATTGGAGGAACTCCCTGGTCAGCCTCAGTAAGAAGCTGAGATCCCTCATAAAATCCTCCAAAGCTAGTTACGAAAACAAAATTGCCACTGATTCTAAAGGCAACCACAAAGCATTCTATAGCTATGTCAAGAATCTCAATGGCAACACTCAGATCTGCTCTGAGTTATAGCACAATGGCACTAAATATACAGAACCAACTGATATTGCCAACATCCTGGGAGATAGGTTCAGTGCTAACTTTACCCCCCTCTCACCCCCTAAAGGGCCCATCTCTATACCAGAAGAATGCAAAGTTCCTGTAATCACGACTGCACAGGTAAAAACTTCACACTCCAAAGCCAAGAACACAGCATCCATGAGACCTGACAACATTCCAGGCTACATTCTACACGAACAGCAGAATGAACTGGCACCCCACCTAAGCACCATGTTCAATCATAGCCTCACCTCAGGCTTTGTGCCCACTGAATGGCGCACAGCAATGGTTATCCCACTCCACAAAGGGGGAGCCACCACAGACCCAGGGAACTACCGCCCCATTAGCCTAATGAGCCTGGTCTGCAAGGCCATGGAAGGTATCATAACAGAACTTATAAACAAAAACATTGGTAATCTCCAAACTCTGGACCCCACCCAGTTTGGGTTTGTAAAAGGCAGATCATGTCTCCTAACCTGATAGACTTCTTTGAAGCAGTCACCAAAGCTGTAGATGAGGGTAAGATGGTTCATACAGCCAATTTAGATCTCGCCAAGGCTTTTGACACCATCCACCACTCTGAAATTATAGATAAACTCACTAAACTAGGTATAAATCCCTATGTCACAAGATGGGTTGCCACCTGGCTCACTGACAGAACCCACACTGTGAAAGTACCAGACTCCAAATCCATCTTCAGACCAGTGACAAGTGGAGTACCACAGGGTTCAGTCCTGGGTCCTCTCCTGTTTGGTATCTACTTTTCTGAAGTACAGACTAACACAGAATGTCTTTGGCTAATGAAATTCACAGATGACTGAAAACTAGGAGCCATAATCGAAACGTCTAACGATGTGGCCATCCTACAAACGGGCCTCACGGAGATAGATGCCTGGTGTCAAAGCCATGGCCTCAAGCTCAATTCCAAAAAGTGCATTGTTATTTCCTTTGGTAAAAACTCTGTATCCATGAGCTACCACATAGGTTGTAGTCTACTTAACACCAAAAGTGTGATAAGAGACCTTGGGACACAGTCTCTCCTTTGATAATCACATTGCCACAGTAGTCAGGAAATCCTTCTACATAGCAAACTTCATCACAAAAGGTTTCTCATCCAGGAAAAAAGAGGTCATTGTTCCCCTCTACTCGTCACTCATTAGACCCATTGTAGAGCATAACGCCCTTTTTGGTATGTACCTTACAAAACATCTACAACAACTGGAAAGGCCGCAAAAATACCTCACAAAGAGGATTACTAGCTTCAAACAGATGCCCTACGCAGACCATCTCAAAAAACGTCAGCTTTACTCCATCGCATATCGACTACTCAGAGGCGAACTCTGCCTAACATACAAAGCTATGTCAAATCCAGAGCTGTTGGACATGCTCCACTTAAAAAAATTCCAATCCCTCCGAGCTACATGCTCTAGGGACTTAAACATTGTCACTACAATAAACAGAACATGCTGGAGGGATAGATTCCTGTCCCAGAGACTTCCCATACTCTGGAACAAACTACCTATCTCTATCAAACAAAGCTCCTCATTAGCACTCTTCAAGAAAAATTTTGATGATTAGATGGGAAATAGGAAATTCACCTCGGGAATCACTTTTGTGGCTCTGCTCGACAGAAGCACAGCAAAATAATTTCCTTGGGGCCGAAAGCCATGGTACGTTTTTAGCTAGACTAATATAGGCCCTAGGGCCAATAGCCTAGCCAATAGCCTAGTACCTACCTATGAACCTATGAACTGTATAAACAAACAATGCTATCTGGAGTGAATGACAAAATGGTACAGCAACATTTTTGCAGACACTAACTCTGACCTTTTGAAATGTGGGCTACAAATCCGACTATTTCAATTAAATAATAATAAGCATATGTTACATAAGGCTAAGAGGATAAATAATTAGGTACTCATTACACGGGAAAGTGATTTGAAAATTGAGATTAGCATTACATTGTTAGCTAAAGAGACATTACATTGTTAGCTAAATCAAACCTCTCAACTGTCCTTATTTTGGAGGAACATTCCTATTTTCATACCTAATTTATCTCTGTACAGTGTGTCCCTATTTGTGGAGGTACGTCCATATTTTCAGACTTGATTTACCCCCTTTACACATTTTTCTGAATCCCCTCTTATTGCATGATTTTTTAAGCTGTCTAGTACACAAAACAACCACACTACGTGACCTACATTCTAGTGGCACTAATAATTTAGAGGACACACATCTTAAGAGTTTCCTCTTTCTGAAGCAGAAATAAATGACATTGCATTTTAGCATTTTGCAATACTGTTTATTAAGGTCTACATATTTTGCACTGTCTCTTTGATAATGTGCTTATCATTTTCCATCATTTTTCTCCCCCTCTGTTTTTTTAAACATTTGTTTAGGAGTAGTATCCCACGTTCCGACTAGAAGTAGGAAGAGGTATGTGTTATTTGGTATTCAAACTGAATGCT
Organism: Protopterus annectens; assembly: GCF_019279795.1. Taxonomy (NCBI): domain Eukaryota; kingdom Metazoa; phylum Chordata; order Ceratodontiformes; family Protopteridae; genus Protopterus; species Protopterus annectens. The sequence continues at coordinate 1,762,850,096 of NC_056743.1, forward strand.
AATTAGAGTTCTAGATTTTTGGCTGAATGGACTTAATTTTCAGGGGCCATTGTCCCTATTTTCAATATCCACAGGTTGGGATGTATACTAAGCATATATTACATTGTTAATTATTAATTAAAGAGACACATTATTTAATTTCATTTACTGGCTCAGGAAAATGTAAAGCTCTAATTGACAGGGACAATAGGTGCATGGAGGTGCATGGAGATTAGTCTAGTGGTTAGGTTCTGGTAGTCTCACTACTGTAGCCTGTATTTGATTCCCATTCAGAGGATATTTAAATACATATGGGGGTGGAGCAGAATAACTCTGGTTAAGGTTTTTGACTTCACACCTGTAGGGTCGAGTTCAATCCTGAACTCTGATCACTGAGTCTGTGAAGTGTTGTATTTTGTCTCCATATGTGTGAGGATGTTCCCTAAGTACTCTGGCCTCCTCTTATTTTCTAAAAGCATTCTGGGTAAGTGTGATTATGGGAAAATGTATAATAAGAGCAATATTGGGGTAATCCCTCTTTTTTTGAGGTATGATGATTTCAAAGTTAGCATGTATAAGTAGCAGGGCTGGGGGTGGGAGGGCTTTCCACATCATGAGATGCGGCAAGGGGGGGAGCCTGTCTCCCTGCAAACAGCGCTTTAATTATGTAACAGTCACATTCAGAGTTTGTTGTTACTGAGGTTAAATCACAGGTACATTTTCACAGCTGCACGACTCACATTATTGAATCTTGAACTTCTGACAGGAAGCCAGTTGATTACCTATACTAAATTAAACAATCCACATATATGTTATTTACCTATGACCTCATGGTACTACTGGTCATAGCTGGAAACTTTTAATAAGAACCAGATTATTTACTCAGTTGGCAAAAAAATCAATTAAAGTAAATTAAAAATGCTTACTTATCTTTTATATTTAAGGCTTGAAGTTTATTTTTATTGGGGAGAAACAGATACCTGGTGTGAATTTCTGAATCACCGGTACTCACTTCTTAAAACACTGGTGTAGTTTACACTTAATTCATTTTTTACTTTTATTTTACATATTTGCTGCTTGCATAGGGGACTGATCTTGCAAACCCTTTGCAGCCAAACTAGCATTATAAATGCATATTATAATTACTCAGATACGGGTCTACTTCACCCTGTCGAAGGCCGACTGTATCGAAGCTGATATTGTCGGCACCAAAATGTCGAAAGCGAAAGTCATTGCACATGTAAACAGAAATCTCCATAAGGGGAGATTTCCATTTACTGCAATGCAGTGCGATCTCAAAGTTGGTATATTTAAGTAGCGGGGGGGGGGTGTGGGGGGTGCAGAGGGGCTTGCCCCCCCCTGCATAGAGCAATTTGTGTTGTGTTTGGGTGGGGTTTTTTTGTGTATGTTGGATATTCGGGGGTTTCGACATTTTCGTGTTGATTATTACGCTGTCGACAGTTTGTGTTTTCGACAGTGTAATATAAACGCCTCGGCTACAGTATAGTAAAACTGCAATAATGAGAAGACTAAAGTCATGATTATGTCTGAGATGAGCTGGGTTTAATAAGGACCTGAGATCTGGAGGAGTCAGCTGGGGGCAGAGAGAATTGGAGACTGCATGCCTCTCCCAAGGGTAGAGAGTTGGAGTCATGTTCCTTGGAACATGATCTTCACTTGCAGTTCCTTGTGGAGATTAAATATGGATGAAGACAGCTGCCTTAAAGGTGGGTGGGGTATGGACAGAGCAGTATGTTCATAGGTTCAAAGGTGTGTACTAGGCTAATGGTCCTGGAGCCTTCACAAGCATAGCCCATAGAAGTGCCCTGACATCATGCTACCTGATGCTAGTTCCCAGTGCCTCTATCAAGTAGAGCCACTGGAGTGATCCCAGGGTGAACTTTCTATTACCCATCCACTCATCAAGATTTCTCCTGAAGAGGAACAGTGAGGTGCTCTGCTTGACATGTACGGGAAGTCTATTCTAGAGCAAGGTCAGTCTCTGGGTGAGGAACCTGTCCCTCCAGCATGTTCTGTTGATTGTGGTAATTAGGTTGAGGTCTCTGGAGTATGTGGTGCAGAGGGATTGGGATTTCTGTAGATGTAGCATTTCTAACAGAACTGGGTCAGACATCGCTTTGTAAGTCAAGCAGAGATCGCCTCTAAGTAGGCGATATGAGACAGAGAATAGCTGGAGTCTTTTGAGCCTGTCTGTGTAGGACATGTGTTTAATGCCTAGGATCCTCTCCAGCTGTTGCAGAGGTCTAGTGAGGTACATGCCAAATGGGGCATTATACTCGAGGATTGGCCTAATGAGGGAAGAGTAGACAGAGATGATGTTCTCTTTCTTCCTGGATGCAAAACATTTGGTAATGAGATGTGCCACATAGAAAGACTTTCTGACCACAGTGGCAGTGTGGTGGTTGAAGGAGAGGTTGCTGTCAACCTGCATCCCCAGATCTCTTATAACACCTTCAGTGTTCAGTGGGCTCCCATCATTGTGGTAGTTAGTGGCAACTGAGTTTAACCAAAGGGGATGACAATGCATTTTTTTGGCGTTAAGCTTAAGGCCATGGTTTTGACACCAGTGTTTGGTCTCAGTGAGGCCTTTCTGTAGGATGTCTGCATCACTTGTGGAGTTAATAATGGCTCCAAGCTTGCAGTCGTCTGCAAACATGATCAGCCAAAGTCCCTTTGTGTTCGCCTGGACTTCTGAGAAGTAGATGCCAAACAGGAGAGGACCCAGGACTGATCCCTGTGGGACTCCACTCATGAATGGTCGGCAGTCTGACTTGGAGTTCACTACTTTCACACTGTATGTTCTATCTGTGAGCCAGTTTGCAAGCCACCTAGTGATATGGGGTTGATGCCTAGTTTGGTGAGTTTATCAATAATTCCCAAATGAAGAATGGTATTGAAGGCCTTGGACAGATCAAGGTAGGCTGTATGCACTGCCTTACCTTCATCCACAGCCCTGGTGACTGATTCAAAGAAGTCAACCAGGTTGAGCAGGCATGATCTCCCTTTCATAAAGCCAAACTGTGTGGGGTCCAGAGTTTGGAGATTTCCTATATCTTTGTTAATCAGGTCCATGATGATGCACTCCATATCAGACTCATCAGGCTAATGGGGCGATAATTCCCAGGGTCTGTAGTCATTCCCCCTTTATGGAGAGGGATGACAGTAGCAGTGCGCCATTCGGTAGGAACAAAGCCTGAGAAAGTGAGTGCCCCTTGAATTGTCACATTATAATCCCAACCTTTGGGTCTTGCACACGTAAATGAGAGAGCAATATGACTTAAAGGGGAAAACACTTTCATGCTTTCACCCATCAAGGGGCATCAATGAATGATAGTATCCATGAGAGTAGCTTAAAGGTCAATAGGCATGGAGGAAAAAGAAATGTAAAAAAACACTATAACAATGAAAATATCTATATAAGTGAGCTCTTCTGCATTTCCATATATGATAAATACATTTCTATTTTATTGTTTGTACCAGCTACATTACTTATTTCTATTTCATATTTTGCATGATCGAGACGAAAAGAGATATTTAAAATTATTTTTGTGGGAGAACAGAATAAAAAAATGGTCTGGCCACAGTGATTCTGCAGCAAAGAGAAAGGAGTTACCAAATTAGAGTAAATCTCATATGAAAGGATGCAGAGATGCCACGAATAGCAAGCTGAGTAAAGAATATTGATTTATTGCACTGGTTACTAGTGTTTTATGTATATGCATGCATCTGGGCAAGTGGCAGTGCCGATTTAGTAACAGTTCTAAGAACCTGTCTACATTTTCGTATGTTGGAGGTAGGGTAGGATAAATTATATTTTTTTTGAAATAGGGAAGGGTAACTCTGAGAAAGACCAACAAATAATGCTGTCAATGTTTTGATTATATTGAGGCAGGTAAACTGTTTAAAAATGAAAACAGACTGATCCAGAATAGAATATCACTTTAGTACCAGTTAGACAAACTAAGACCAAGTACCAGCAGTATATTTTTGGGTTATCAAGATGTAAAACTCCATTTAGTGGTCAGCTTTGTAACACCGAGTAGGATGACACCAGTGTAACTGGAGAGGGGGAGGTCCCAGTAAGGAGTGGTTGTAATCCAACTTTAAAAGGTGTTTGCATAAAAGGAGATAAAAGTACGACAATTATATAGATCGCAGTTTCAACACCTGCACATATGGGTATAGTATTAGGTTAAATGGCTTTAATCAGAATAATAAGCATTAGGAAATATAGTGTCTAAATCTAAAGATCATACTAGTTTTATTTGTTCTTAGTGTCTTAACAAAATGTGCTACATAAATGAGAACATGGATATGTTTCACATCAGCACTAGACAAAACTGATTTAGCTGTCTGCAGCTAACATCATGGTTCCCTAGCCTTGAAACAAATAATATGGGGCATTATATGTGGGCATGCTTCATCTCCATATCCCTTATAAAATATTATTACCACCAGGTTCTTGAGATTTTGATGTCACCAACAATTAACAGAAGCTGCATTGTTACCTTGTACAGATGATTTCTGCACTTTTGGATGGTGTGTGTGCCTTGTGGCAGCAGGCTTTGACAAAAAGCATTCTGAAAACTAATGGTTACGTAATCAGTCATAATCCATTGTAACATAGTCCCATACATTGAAGGCCATATTTAATTCATATACAGTGTATTTTTTCCCTTACTGAGCTGCAGTTGTAGAACCATGAGCATTTTTGGAAAAAAGATATACTTTGTAAGTTGTTATCCATTTGTCCCACTTTGTAAAGAAGTATATGCTGAAACAGAAAGTTCTTGCTATAGACAGATAATTTTGAGTTTGACATGTTTGCAACAGGTTAAGAAGCTGTATATTTGGTATCTGAAATATATGTAATGGCAGGCTCTTTAAAAACAGACCCTCCTGAAGTACAGTTTTAATCTGTACAACTAGACACAGTATGCTTCCTAGCTGTACCAACCTGCAGCTTACCTGCAAAATGAACAGTACATCTGTCATACAGAAATGTTACCCCATGCTGTTTGTTATTATATTCTATTACAACAGTACCCTGCAACTGACAGAGTTCGTCAGACAGCCTATTGCACCATAATGCAATTTTCTTGAGGTTGTATATTTTGTGCTTGTGTTTTGTAGCTGAAATGTGTTTAGTCCGCAAACTTGTTCTAGTGTAATTGCTCATCACAACATTGTAGCCAACACCTGTTGAGCAATTCAGGTATTAGAAGTACTTTACTAACACACTTCTTAACAAATATAGCATGTTTATTTCTTTTACACTTAGTATTTAAATCATGACATGACTACCTGCAATTTTAGATTACATATCTTGCATTCTGAAGGCCAATCATTTAAATTTTGAATTCAATAAAACTGAGAGAAATGTACAGTCTACTGATTAATAGAAGAGTTTTAACGTACCTTTGTTTAAGAATTCTCCTTCATTTATTTCCACACAAGCTGCTTCCACTGTCAGGATGAGTAACACGACAAATGTTCTTGTGACATTAAAACCCAACATTCTTCCTGCGGACCCTTTTTTAATGAATGTAGAATGCCGTATCCTTTATGCTTTTGTTGATTTCTATGCAAGTTTCAAAGCCTTCATATGCACAACTACAAACAGACAGTCCTATGAGGAAAAAAAAAAGGTTCTTCTGGAGGGAAAAAAACTTCTGCAAGACACAAGAGGGCTGCCTGTAGTCTGTAGATAACGCTTTTTCGATAAGAGCAAGTTGTAATCAGTTGCAAAGAGTGCGTTTTTTGCTAGCATTTTGGCTTTTACTATGCTTACAGAACTGTATGTTAAAAAAATAGCAGCTTACAATAACAGCAAATGTTTTGCTAGACTAGGCCTATCGAACTTCTCAAGACTTCCTCCTTTAGACCTATGTACGCACTACATGGCATGTAAGTCATTTCAGGTCTTAGCAGTCTGTGGTGCCAAGTGATTCAAATAGTTAAACCGACATGACAGTTTTACAGATTTAATTCTGTTACATTTTTTGCTCTTTATTTGAGGTTTATGTCAACTTTGTTTTTGTTTTCTTTAGTAGCAATTTTATTTATCAAGTCTTATTGCAACGTAGCCTTATTCCCACATTTCTATGTCAGGAGTTTTTCCTCCAGGACTTGTACAACTGGAATTTTAATTACTTCTTCTAAAATAAATAGTGTGTATATGTGTGTGTGTGTGTGTGTGTGTGTGTGTGTGTGTGTGTGTGTGTGTGTGTGTGTGTGTGTGCATGTGTGTGTTCCTGTGTGCGTGTGTGTTTGTCAATGTATATAGATATAAGAAGATATAGATACGCATGTATATACTCATACACACACACACACACACACACACACACACACACACACACACACACACACACACACACACACACACACACATACACACAGACACACACACACAGATGGATCTGTATGAAATATTTAGGTAGGCATCTAGATGGATAGATAGATAGATAGATAGATAGATAGATAGATAGATAGATAGACAGACAGATAGATGGCTAGATCTTAATACATAGTATATTAGTTAAAATTGGGTGGCAAGTGACTTAAAGTTTAGTGATAACACATTCTTATCTATAAATGAAGTTACTAATGGAGAGCTATGGGGGGAGGGTCGTCAGTCTTGGGTCAGCCTATCAGCTGTTTGTTTTAGACATATCATAGGGAAAAGAGAACAGAAGCTAGTTCAGGAGACTCAAATAAAGGTGTAGGTGTCGAGAATTATGGGGAGAGTGAGGAAAAGGACTTGTAAATGTTAAGTGGTTAGAAAGCTGGCATATTAAGTTCCTGTACACTATTACAAGCCAAGCCAATAACTAGCGGTCAGAATAAAACCCTGCCAACCCTCTTCCCTAAATTGATATGGAGATGCTGGGGTTTGAACCCAGGATGTCATAAATGCAAAGTATGCATTCACCCACTGAGCTACATCCATTATGTTAACTGTGTTGCCATTAAGAAAGACAAAGTTAAAGTTGATTACATGTACATAAATAATTCAGCACTGATTAAACAAAAGTTAATGAACAAGTTTAGTACTGTTTAGAATGTGTGGATATTTTTTTAATTTTTAGGTTAACAGAAGCCTGAAATGTCAAACTTTAAATATCATCTGTATGCCAGTAGTTTATACAGCAAATAATAATGCATATAATTTTAGTGATGAGATACAGTGACAGATGTTATTTTCCTGGACTCTAAGATCTCTGCAGATGATTAAAATCATAAAATTAAAAGATACTTGTTTATTAGGAGGCAATCTAGGGCAAATCTGAATATTTTAAATAACAAAAAAAAAAAATCTGATTTTCAGCATCAGTCTGCGTAATCCAAGCTATGTTTTCCCAATAATGGCATATCACTGTGAGACCTGAACTAGAAGTAGGAATATCTGTCAGAAGAGTCATGTTTTTGTACTGTGCGGGTTAGATAAACTTTTCACAATTCCAAGGACTACAAGACAACCAACTCAGTCAATACTTAAGGAAACAAACCAAGACTGTTCATTAGAAGGTCTGATAGTAAAAGTAAAGTTCAAATACTTCAGCCATGTGGTACGAAGACAAGATTTAACACAGAAGTCACTGATGCTGTGAAAGATCACAGACAGAAGAAGAAGGGGCGGCAAAAGCGAAGTTGGATGGACAGCATTTCTGAACAAGTGAATATGAATTTGTAAGAACTTAAAAAAGCAGTTGCTGACAAGCAGGCCTTGTGTACTAGAGACATTGAGATCACATAGAGTCAGATTCAACTAAACGACTATAACAACAATGATGTGGTGTTCGGCATCAGAGGCTTTAGATAAATCTAGGGACAGTGGGTACGTCTTTGTGGTTAATGATACCCTCTAAAGTAGTCTGGGTACTGTAGCCATGAAAAAAAATATGTTGGGCTTTTGTTAGTAAATTATGAGTTGATACTTAGTCTATTAGCTGTGTTTGCACAACTGTTGGAAATAGTTTAGGCAACATACCGAGGGGTAAATTGGTCTGTATTTTTTTATTTTGTGTTTGTCACCTCTTTGAATAGTATAACAATGAGTTTGGATTATTTCTATACTGTAAGAAAGATTACATCCCATAAGCTTCCATTCTTATTATTATTGAGGATGTGGGATACTGTTTGTAAGGCTTTAAATGTATTATCAGTGTTCTGTATGAATGCAGAACTATATCATTTAAGTTTTCAAAGTAGTTTAATTATTTGTTTTTGTAGTGCTGTTTAGTGCAGTTTGTTGGAATGCAAATACAGGAGTGTGAATTGATCGGTGATTATGGCTAAAATGGGTGTTGATATGTTAGGTTTAAGTATAAAAATGATTGGATGTGGCTATGAATTTTCTATCTCTTTTATATTTAGCTTATATAAGCATCGTGTGTAATATTTTTTATTGTAGGCTAGATTGTTTGAAATGCATTATTTTATCAGCAGGATGCTTTATTTTCATAACTGGACATGCTGTTTTATAACTAGAATGTAGTATTTTTAATCATGTAGCTTTAAGAAAGTCTCATTGTACACTTTGAATTGAACATAATGGTTCTGATTGGTTAAGTGATCGTATTTAAGTGTACCTTGAATTTATATGAGTATATGTTTTGGTCTTTGGAAGCTTACAGTGAAAGTGCTTACCACTTCTTGTTTTATTAAAAGTTATATGGTCCTTCTAACTTGTGTCTGTTTCATTGCCATTTATTTTATTGGCCTTAATATTAAATATATATTCACAGTGATGTCAGAGTTCAAAACCACAGGAAATATTTAAAATAACATTGCAGTACAGGCTCACACAAATAAAGAAAAATATCTAAACTAAGCTTCACTATATTCGCAACTGTATCTAAGAGAATTATTATAACTTAAGAACTTACTAATAGAGCAAGACAGATGTGATGAATGGTTCATCTACTTATTGACAGGTCCAAGACAGAATACAGAATGTTCTGTCTCACTAAGAAATGTATTTATTTATTTATTTATTCATTCATTCATTCATTCATTCATTCATTCATTCATTCATTTATTTATTTATTGACATTTATTAACCAGGTTAGTCCAGCTGAGCCAAGGGCCCATTTTCAGTGGAGATCCGAGGAGAAAAACCCCAGTAATAATACAAGTAATTATGATATATACAAAATATTAAAGTAGGGTCACAGAAATATAGTACAATGCATAGGTAAAATAACAGTTAACAAGTTAACTTCTTAAAATAATATCTAAAATATTACTGCTGGGATAGCGTGCAGAATGACATCTCTTCTTGTCATCTGACTCCTAGTTCCCAGGCAAAACAACCATTGATGAAGCTGGCAGTATTTCTCCTCAGATATCTGACAGATGCTGGAAGTCATAACACAATTGCATTCCTTTATGTTTTCAAGACTAGCAATTAGTTCACACTAAAGACAATACAGAATGTTTCCTTGTACAGACATTGTGTTTCTTGCTGCACTGAAAACTGAAAAATACCATCTTTTATGGCCTAGCTATAAAGTAATTTAATTTCAGTTATTTTTCTGAAGTTTGCTAGACTGAAGTTAGCCTCCTGTATTACAGTTTCCACTATTAAAACATATACATTTAAACAGTTATAATAGTGAATGTACAGTTCTGTTCTCTTCCAGTAGGGCACATTGTGGCTACATTTCAAATGCAGTACTCTACAAATACCTTTTCAGCACACAGGTCTGTACAAGCAGTTTGATATACACATGACATACAGTTCTAATACATTTGTAACATGAACACCTTGCATAAATCATTTTGATATTCACCAATAGCATATCATTATTTATACAATTCCAGCTAGCTGTGCTGGCAATATCTCCTGTTGTCACACTTCTTCCCCCCTTCAAAGACTCAAGCTAAATTTTCAAGTGACTGTTGACAAACATTGCTTGAGCGGAATGAGCCTATCTGCGAATACATTACCCCATTACCCCGCTTGAGAGCCCATATGCATTGGCATTGCTCACCTCACTGCGGTGCTGCACTGTCATATCATATGCCTGTAACCATAGGCTCCATCTTAGTAGCTTTATATTATGCTGGCTGGCTTAATGCAACCATGTTAAGGGACTATGGTCTGTAACTACAGAGAATTTCCTTCCATACAGATAAAGCTGAAGTTTCTGCAGTGCCCACACTATGGCTAGACATTCCTTTTCTGCAGCTGCATAACATTCCTCCCTGGGTTGAAGCCTATGACTGAGATATACCACTGGGTGCTCTTCTCCCTCTGAGGAAACCTGGCTGAGTACAGCCCCCACCCCATAGTTTGAAGCATCTACCTGCACAACAAATTATTTGCTGTAATCTGGACTGGCCAACACAGGGGGTCCTCCCAAAGCCCCTTTAAGTTCTGGAATGCCTGATCACACACTGGTGTCCACACTACCTTATCTAGCCTGTTTTTCCTTCTCAGGTTTGTGAAGGGAGCAGCTGTGGTACTATAATAAGGGACACACTTTCTGTTGTACCCTGCTGTCCCTAAGAATGCACTCACCTGCTTTTTGGTAACAGGGGCAGGCCATGTCTGAATGGCTTCCACTTTGGCAGGTTCTGATCTGATTTTACCACTGCCCACTCTATGTCCCAGGTAGGAGACCTCTGCCATACTCACCTGATACCTACTGGGCTTAATGGTCAACCTTGCCCTCTGTAGTCTACCCAGCATCTCCCTGACATGCTGTAGGTGCTTTTGCCAGGAATGGCTGTAGATGGCAATATCATCCAGGTAAGCAAGGGCAAAATCTCCTGCTCCTGCTAGTATATGATCTGGCAGCCTCTGGAAAGTTGTGGGGGATTTTTCATCCCAAAGGGTGTCTTCATGAACCCATACAACCCTAAGGAAGTCACAACGGCTGCCATCTCTCTAGCGTTGGGAGTCAAGGGCACCTGCCAGTAACCCTTGGTAAGATCAATAGTGGTCAGTTACTTAGCCCCACCCAGCTGCTCTAGGGCTTCATCTGTCCTAGGCATGGGGTAACATCTGATTCTTTGTGACTATTTAATTTCCTGTAGTCCACACAGAACCTGGTGCTGCCGTCTTTCTTTGGTACCAGCACCACTGGGGAGGCCTAGGTACCACTGGAGTCCTGGATTACCTTTATTTCCAAAATGTGCTCTGTCTCCTCCCTCATAGTCTGTTTGACTCTCTCAGGCACCCCATAAAGGGCCTGCTTAATAGGCCTTTGGGGTCTTGTATCCACATAGTGCTGCACTGACTTTAGGACATATGCCACAACAGACGTCTTGTGGGATTTGCATTCACCCTCCCACTCATCTCGAATCAAATCTAGAGGTCCACTGACCCTTTGCCTATACAGCAACTCAAAAGGTGAGAAGCCTGTGAATTCCTGGGGCACTTCCCTGGATGCAGACAACAGGTGGGGCAAATATCTGTTCCACTCCCTCTTAAACAGGTCTGCAAATGCCCGTAACATGATCTTTAGTGTAGAGTTTAAACTCTTCACCAGAACATTAGTCTGGGGATGGTAATGGGTGGTCTTTAGGTATTTCACCCCACAGTGCTCACACAGACAAGCTAGCAGGTCCGACGTGAAATTGGCACCTTTGTCAGTCAATATTTCTTTTGGAAGACCTACCCTGCCGAAAATCTCTAACAAAGCATTTGCCACCTTTTCTGCCTCAATGGAGGACAGAGCCACCACATCAGGGTATCTGGTAGCATAATCTACTACCACTAGGATATAGTTATTTCCTGTGGAACTTGGTATACTCAGAGGCCCCACAATATCCATAGCTACCCTCCGAAATGGCTCTTCAGTGACAGGCAAAGGCATCAAAGGAGCTTTGACCTTGTCTATTGCCTTGCCTACCTTTTGGCACTGCTCACAAGTCCTCCATTACCCTGTTACATCCCTGGAAATCCCATGCCCATGAATGTTCTGCATAATATGTCTGTTTGTATGATTTATACTCATATGAATTGCAAAGGGAATGTCACGGGCTATGGCTAGAAGTGCAGATGGTAGGCTCTGGACCCTACCAACTGCTGTATTACCTCACCCTCTATCCCTCACTCAGGGGTCCACTCTGTATACAGTAACTCTTTGTCCCAGTATGCATTCCCCTTTTCCTTGAGAATCAGGCACCTAGCTGGCTACTTCCTTCAAGCCTTGTAATGTATGGTCTGAAAGCTGAGCATGTCTTAACTCTCTATTTGTAATTCTTCCTGGCTTCCCTTCCACAGGAGGTCTGGTATTCTCTGACAGTGGTACCTCACTGTCAGCCCGGGTATTACTACTTACCTCTGCTCTTGCAGTCACTCTGTCCAGTGGAACATCAGTGCCCACCAGCAGCTGTGGCTCACCTTCAGTCTCACTGCTGCAAGGTAGTTCCCTCTCTGAAGTAACCACCTCACCAGTCCTGGCTTCAAGGGTGCGGTTTGTCTGGGTCCCCCCCAGGCTACCAGCCCCACATGCCTGTTTCCAAGCCTGACTGAGTATCACTGCATGTACACAAGATACTGCATTATCAAAATCATTCCCTATCAGGACATCCACAAGGATGTCCTCAAACACACCTACTTGCTTGCTTCCTTTTCCACCCTCACAGTCAAGGTGAACCCTAACCAAGGGTATTTGGAATGGGGTCCCTCCTAAAGCTCTGACTAGAGTAAACTGCCCAAGCAAGTAGTTCTCCTCTCTAACCATTGCAGGCTTTACAACGGTTAGATCAGAGGCTGTGTCTCTCTTAGCAGCGACCTGTTTCCTCTTGTGGTAGTTCAGTGCCCTTGTTGTTTCGAGACAACTTATTGCTGGCATTCTGTCATTCCCAGGTACTTGCTCTCCCACCTTTTGTTCCCCACCTTACCTCCATGGACACCTATATGCTACATGGCTCCACTGGTTACATTTAAAACCTTTAACCCTTGATCCTGGCCATGTACCTGAACTAGTGGCTTTCTATGCTACTGGCAGACTCTGTTGCGGTGGTTTAGGCTGCACGTCATGGGTTCCCTTATACCCATGTGCAGCATTGGGTATCCATTTTCTGTGCAGTGATGCCCTGCTTGCTAGGAATAGGTCTGCTTTTTTCCACAACTCATCTGTGGTATTGCATTGGCTATCTGCCATGTCCTCAGGCAAAGTGCTAAGGACTTGCTCCCTCACCAAATGGTCTGCCAGCCCTTCAAAAGTGGTGACCTGACATCCACTCATCCACTTATGAAAATAAGTGCTTAGTTCAACAATATATTCACACATACTTTCATCTGCCTTGTGTCTGTGCTCACGAATTTTTTTTTCTGTAAGCTTCAGATGTTAACTTAAAAACACTCTAATAAACAAATTTTAACTGTATTATAATTTAAACAATCAGTATCAGACCATTTAGAAACAGCAGTTACAGCTTTACCATGGAGTAAGGGGGTCATGAACCATACCCAGAACCCTGGTCAGCATTATACTGTTTGCATACCCTTTCAAACATATGAATAAAATTATCAAAATTATCACCCTCTGTAAATTGTGGAAGAAATTTACTGACCTTTATTGTGTCTGGGGTTCATTTATTCCCTTCCCCATTACCTCCATGACCCTGGCAAAGAGTCAGCATCTCCTTTTCATGTTGCATGTGCCTCTCATTTTCTTCAGGCTTCAAACGTCTCAGTCTTTCATGTTCTTCAGCCTCCAAATACTGCAGTCTCCAACTGATTCTATTTCCAAACATTTGGCCTCCAGTGCAGGTCTCTTTAACTCCAGACAGATTTTTAAGTCCTCTGAGGAAAGGTTGAACTGCCCATTTTCTGAGAGTTGTACATCCCCAAGGCCAGTCTGGTTGTCTTCTGTGATGCAGATGTGACTAAGGCTCCAATCATTTTTGCTTTAGTCAGGATGGCATGCATCAGTCCTTCGGCTTGGCACATCTCAGCCAACTGGTTCCTTGTCAGCTTGCCATAATCCTCTGCTGACATCCTTGCCCTCTCTCTGACTAACTAAGCTGATAAAAATAAATAAATAAAACTATTATGATATGAAACCCTGAATCTCTACCATATGGCTACTTGAGAGTACAAACACCTTCTTTAGTGACCACTGTTTACAGGCTACAGGAGTTCAATATCCACATCACTGCCCACCAATTAATATGTGACATCCCTCCACTGGGCCAGTAATCAAAGAGCCTCAGTCCTCACCACTGGTAACAGTGGGGGACATTCACTGACAGGATGACAAGCACACATACAGTATATCCAGATGCAGCTTTCTGCATCAAATGCAATTTCCCTTAAGAGCCCACCAAGACCACAGCCAGTCTGGGGCTGGTTTCTCCCTCTTTCTCCAGATCACCAATAATACTCCCCACTGGCACAGCTGTAGAGTTGAGTCCTTAGCCAGGATTCCAAGCCAAGTCCTTCAACACTTTCTCTGTCCATCCACTGCTTTGTGTCCCTGCCTAAATAGCTGACACACACACACACACACACACACACACACACACACACACACACACACACACACACACACACTTGGAAATTTGTTTTACTCACATACACACGCACACACACACACACACACACACACACACACACACACACACACACACACACACACACACACACACACACACACACACACACACACACACCTGGGAAAGGCTGGCACAGGTTTCTTAGCGATGCCCCCTTCTGCCCAGAATATAAGGTAGTTAGTACTGCCACCAGAACCCCTTATTATCTACTTTAATGCCCTTAACAAAGGGTGTCCAATTTTACTGTGTAATATCAATACTAATACAACTGGTAGTTTGACCAAGAGCAAGACTCTTAGGAGTGGCCCACACAGTGTCACCAAATAAACATCCAAGAACTCTCAAAACATAAATATTTCTACACAGATCAGCCACAATTAAAGGTTTAAATACATTTAATAATAAATAATAAAAGAACAAGATCATACTAAATAGATATTCAAAGTGACATAAGAGTTCAAAACCACAGGAAATATTTAAAATAACATTGCAGTACAGGCTCACACAAATAAAGAAAAATATCTAAACCAAGCTTCACTATATCCCTGACTGTATCTAAGAGAATTACTGTAACCTAAGAACTTACTAATAGAGCAAGGCAGATATGGTGACTGGATCTAGTTGTTGTCTCACTAATACTTCTCAAAATAATATCTAAAATATTACTGCTGGGATAGCTTGCAGAATGACATCACTTCTTATCATGTGACTCCTATTTCCACTGTTAAAATATATACATTTAAACAGTTACAATAGTGCATGCATATTTATGTTCTCTTCCAGGAGGGCACACTGTAGTTACATTTCAAACAGTACTCAAATAGCTTTTCAACACACACTTCTGTGCAAGCAGTTTGATATACACATGACATACAGTTCTAATACATTTGTACACAAGCATCTTGTATAAATCATTTTGATATTCACCAATAACATATAATTATTTACAAAATTCCAGCTAGTTGTGCTGGCAGTATCTTCTTTTGTTACAGTTTTGTTCTAGTGTATTGTAGAGGAGTGACCGTTATAGTTATACATATTTAAAGTGTCTACTAATAGGTCTAAAAATATGTGATTGACTGTATTGTCATAAGTATTGGCACTGTTAGATGTGACACTGTGGCTGTAGCAATCATTGCACAGTTTTATTTTTGTATTATTATTATTGCCTGTTATATTGACAGGGAGGTCTGTATCACTTCATTGAAGTGACAGTTCAGCGAACAACATTTCATCGGAATTGCCATTCACTGAATTCCGCTCATGTGGGGGACTACACCCCCCACCCCCGCTAATTATATATACCAACTCTGAGATCACAGTACAGTAGGGAAAGGGCATACTTCCCGATCCCCACTGTACCGTGATCTCAATATGATCAGTTCGACGAATGGCATATTCAATGTAAGTGAACTGAAAATTCCATTCGCTGAAATGATTTTTCATTGAAGTGATATAGACCCAGCAGGGGATATACAATACTATACAATGTTATGAAATTGGTGTGGGTTAATTTGTAGAAACATATGGCAGTGTGGTTTTAGCAATCTTTTTTTTTTTTTTAATTTTTGATACTGCCTGTTATATTGGCAGGAGATATGTAATGCTGTACAGTGCTGCAGGAACTGATGTAGGTTAATTTGTAGAAAAAATGTCTTGAAAGTGGGGATGTTGGCTTGAAACTGGGTGGCAAAGTAATTAGAATAGCAATGAGAAAGCTAGTAGAAATGAGTAGAAGTATGATCATTTCACATGTTTTAACTAGATATTAGAGCTATTAACATATAGACTTTTAGGTAAATTGACTTGAAAGTCTCATGAATATGAGTGTTAGGTTCATATGGAAATCTCTCTAGTTTAAGCAGTGTTTATGAGACAGTAACTGCATGTGTGTGTGTGTGTGTGTGTGTGTGTGTGTGTGTGTGTGTGTGTGTGTGTGTGTGTGTGTGTGTGTGTGTGTGTGTGTGGGTGTGTGTGTGTGTGTGTGTGTGTGTGAGATTATTTTTTTAATATTAATACAGATCAATGCTTGCATATGATGAGTAGGGACCACAGTTTTCCACGGACTGCAGAATTTCGAGCCGAGCTACGGAATTTGTCCTAAGCCGCGGAATATGTCCTAAGCTGCGGAATTTTCACTTTTGCACAGAAATTGAATGACCTTGCAAAACAGACTAGCAACAGACAGCTGTCGGTGGGCGGCACATAGGAGAGAAGGAGACCAGTTCCTAGTCACTCAGTTTGGATTTGTGCTGACATTGGTGTACTGTAGTTTATATTTAGTGTATTTAGTGTTACTTCATTAATCAGTAAAAATGAATAAGCATTCAAAAAGTGCAAAGCATGTGACACCTGCTAGTTGCATTTCTGAAATTGGATCACGAGTTTTTGCAGTGGAAGGTGGACTACTAATGTGCAAAATGTGCAACGTAACTGTCGATCACGTTCGGAGACAGACGATCACTGACCACTTGCAGTCAAAGCATCATTCTGAATGTGCACCCAAATGCAAAGCTGACTGCGATCTGGGAATCACTCTTAAATGGCAAACTACAATTGACGGATGCAAAGCAAGGCACACAATGCTAAAGAGGATTTGATTGTTGGGCTTGCGAAGGCATTCATGTCTGCCAACATTACGCTAGAAAAGCTGGATAATCCTCAACTACAAGCTTTTATTAAAGACAATATCAAGGGTGGCGGCAACAAACTACGAGCCAACTGGCTTTGCGAGCATTATGTACCGAAGGTATATAGCACCCTACAGGCTGAGCTCATCAACAAATTGGCTGGTCAGAAAATTGCAATCATAGCAGACAAAGTGAGTGATGTCACCGGGTGCTATGTGGTGAATATACTGCTACAACCACTGGATGCCTTTGATACAGATGGTTGCAAGGCAATGCTTGTTAATACAGAATGTTTGGAGAAAGTAAATAACATCTCAGTAGCTCAAGCCATAATTCACACTCTCACCAACGCAGGCATCAATTACAACGACGTGCTGGCTTTGGTCAGTGACAATATTGTCTACATGAAGAAGTGTTTTAATGATGGCTTGCGAGGTCTGTTGCCCAATGCCTGCCATATTACCTGTTGGGTTCATATTTTATCGTTGGTGAGCGAGAAGTTTCATCTTGCACTGGAATTGATTGACAACTTTGTTGCAAGTATGAAGGCAATATTTTCAAAAGCACTTGGCAGATGAGATCAGTATCTGACTCACCTTCACATATGTTCAGCCACTGACATAACAATGCCACCAACTCCCGTCATCACTCGCTGGAATACCTGGTTCAGCGCAGCACTTTACCACGGGGAACATGTTCAGTATTATCAGGCATTCATTGAAAATGAAATTGCCCAAGTAGGAGCTACAGTGCAGCTATGCAAATTGCTGGATATTCTGAGGGGAGAAAGCACCTTAGTATTGCAAGCAGAGTTGGAATCCTTGGCTGTACATTGCAAGTGTTTGATAAACACTTTGAAATGTCTTGAAGGTCATGAACTGCATGCTGTCAGCATCTTCAATACTGTTTTGATCTTTTGTCATGGCTGCGTAACCCAGGTTTTCCATATGCAACTGCAGCTTGTGAAGCAGCAATGACAAATGCTGCAGCTAAATTGGCAGAATTTGTTGAAGGAGACAAGCAGCCTGCTTGCAAGTTGTTCAAGGCTGTTCGACTATTTGACCCACGGCAGCTGTCTATTTTTCCAAAGGCCATTGCAGATTTTGCTGCGGTACCAAACATCATAAATGCAGCGGATGAATGGCAGATCTGGTAGCTGAGCAGAACTTACTGAGGGACATCGTCAAGTTCTGGCGTGCAATGGAAGACAGGCTACCAAAACTGGCAATGCTAGTAAAGGCTTACATTTCTTTTCCTGTAGCCTCAGTTGATGTTGAACGGTCATTTTCCAAGTATGGATCAGTCCTTTCTCCACTGCACCAGAGTCTCTTAACTGACAGTCTGCGAGCCTACTGTTCAGTTTTCTACAACTCAGCCAACTGACTCAGTGATGATGATAATAATTAATAACTACATTTTTGTTTTCATTAGAATGCTTTTTTGTAATGTTGCAGGCCTACATTAAAATATTTGTTTCATAATCAATTTTTCATTTTCATTCCTAACTATTATGTATCACATTCTCTTAACTGTGTTTATAATAAATAATAAGTTAATAACAGATGAAAGGCAATATAGGCCTACTCCTGAGGTGGTAAATTTGCTTAAAAATAACACAATGATTGACAACTGTGAAGGTCGCGGAATTTTGTTTATTTTGACATGGTGAGCCGTGGAATTTTACAAATGGCCCCGCAGAATTTGACAAAATTTTTCACAGAAAACTGTGGGCCCTAATGATGAGTGAGTGAGGACTAGTTGCATTAAATTCTGGTGACTATGCTTAGGAAGCTGAAGACCACTGTTTCATCATCTGTGTTTGTACCTTCTGCTAGGTGAATCATGGGAAATGGTGACAGCCATTTGAAAGTGGACCTTGTAAGCCAGACAACATACTGATAAATACTCTTGATGCAGTTTGGCTCCTATGTTGATTGAGGACACATTGGGGTATATTCATACTAACTCAATATTTAATTTCTGGCAAAACATAACTGAATAACGTGGCACAGATTTATTCAGAAACTGAGTTACATAACAGATTTTATGGTATTTATCCGCCATATGCATTCTTGTTCTGAAGCTGTGGATTAAATGGATTAAACTCATCAAGTAAAGAAAGATGGTATTACTGTAGAACACTGGACCTGTTTAGTGTTTGCCATCCTGTTAAAATAATGTGCCACAAGCGTCATTTGACAGCTACTACATCATTTCACAGGTACCTATGATGGGTCCAGTAGTGTCCAGGCAGAAAAAAATTATGATCTGTCAGACAAACATAACTCTACTGATTTTTATTTAATTCTATATGCAAGCATGGGCTGGTATTTTCCTTAACCCACCCTCCATTTTTAAAACGGGTCCCCTTCACATGGTTGGCATTTCATAATGTCGAAGACCATATGGCTAAAATCATATGATCGACATAAGAAATGTCTACCATGCATAACTGGCATCTCCAAACAGCACAGAATGAAAAGATTTCCATCTTCCGCACTGTAGTGCGATCTTGGAGTTGGTATATTTAAGCTCCGAGGGTGGGGGGGGGCAAAGCCCACCACTGGGGGTACAGGTGGGTGTAGCCACCCTGCTTGCAGCATGAAGGTAAGATTTTGTTGTGTTTTTTTTTTGTATGGTCGACATTTCAAATGTCGATCATATGGTCCCGGCCATATGGTTTTCAACATTCTGAAATGTCGGCCATATCAAGTAGACCCCTTTAAAACATGCTATGTACAGGCTGGTTACGGGAGTGCCAGACCCCCTTACAATTGCAATTAAAGAACTATACATCTATCAGTCTACCTACCTATCTATGTATCTATCTATGTATCTATGTATCTATCTATCTATCTATCTATCTATCAATCAATCTATCTATCTATCTATCTATCTATCTATCTATCTATCTATCTATCTATCTATCTATCTATCTATCTATCTATCTATCTATCTATCTATCTGTCTATTTTTATAGCTTGCAATCTAGCTAGCTGTGTATATCTCTCCCTGCCCTCTACATATATCTACCAATTACTACATGTTTTAAATGTTTTTCATTGTAGTGGCTTTACTATAGGAAGCTCCATGTGCAACCTTTTTAAAGAATAATGTAGAAAATAAGTAAATAAATAAATAAGATGGAATCATCAGTAGCATTGCTCTGTGAAGCTTAGTGTTTGATTAAAGATTATGGACACTGCCTTTCTGGGTGACTGCCAGAAACGCTACCTTCAACCTAATTACAATGGAGCAATGAGTGCAATTGTTAGGTCACTGTAGCTCTTGAACTGCCCTGATGTTACATCTACTATTCAACAATTTCTCCAAAGGTACCACAAGCAAAAATGACCTAAAAATTGAAACCATGAAAACAAGCAGCATATGCAAACTCTGCCGCAGTTTTGGTTCATATCTACTATCATAAAGAACTGAAGGGAGATGATTATAGTCTTTGCTGGGGATTCCACTGGTTAGAACTGCTTTCTTTATTATGAAACAATGCAGCAGCATTAATCAGCAGATCAACTACTGATGTAATGCAATAGCGGTATGGACAATAAAGGCAGCAGCATTAATCACAGATCAACTACTGATGTAATGCAATAGCGGTATGGACAATAAAGGCAGCAGCATTAATCACAGATCAACTACTGATGTAATGCAATAGCTGGACAGTAAAGGCAGCAGCATTAATCACAGATCAACTACTGATGTAATGCAATAGCGGTATGGACAATAAAGGCAGCAGCATTAATCAGCAGATCAACTACTGATGTAATGCAATAGCGGTATGGACAACTGTTTTGTAACACATCCATTCTGTGACCATGACTGTGGAGTTCATAATACTCTCTGATAAGTGTCAGATTGTTATGGACAGTTATTTTATAACCAATCCATTCTGTGACCATAACTCTGGAGTTTGTACTACTCTGTGGTAATCATCAGATTCTTAAGGACATTTATTTTATAGTACATCCATTCTGTGACCATGGCTGCAGAGTTTGCACCACCCTGTGGTAATTATCAGATTCTTATGGACATTTATTTTATAACACATCCACTCTGTTACCATGACTGTGGAGTTCACACCACCCTGTGGAAATCGTCAGTCTTATGGACAGTTATTTTGTAACAGATCCATTCTTTGAACATGACTGTGGAATTCGTACCACACTGTGGTAATTGTCAGATTCATATGAATAGTTACTTTGTAACATATCCACTCTGTGACCATGACTAAAGAATTTGTACCACACTGTGGTAATTGTCAGATTCTTATTTTATAACAGATCCATTATTTGAACATGACTGTGGAATTCGTATCACACTGTAGTAATTGTCAGAGTCTTACGGACAGTTATTTTGATTCTATCCCCATGACTGTGGCATTTGTACCACCCCATGGCAACTGTCAGATTCTTCAAAGGACCATGTTTTAACCAGACCTTGGCTGCCGACTCTCATGGATCCCACTGTTTACATGACATGCACATCTAGACAAGAGAAGTAATGATACGGTTCTGCAAATTCCAATTCTAGCACCATAGTTCCTAGTCTTACCACCCAGGCTCTTCTAAAGAAACATGGCATGACTGCTTACTTAGTGCATGTGTACTGCTTCCTGAAAAGACATATGCAGTATGTGCAAAACTGGCACTGCAATAAAAATGAAAAAAACTGGTGAATCCACAAAGAAACTTCCAATTAAAGAAAAAAAAGCTGCAGGAAACAACAAGTGAAACTTCCATGGACAAACCTTTAATATTTGAACAAATGATGCAAGCGTTTCCTTTTGGTTCAATGACCAAAACTTCATCAGACAGTTAAAAGTTACACAACCACTACATTAAATAGTATCAAGTAAGTCACATGAGCAATTCACAAATTCAGACACCCCCTACCAACTCACATTTAAAATAACAGTAACATACCTACTTGGCAAAGAATATATATCTCCCAATAAGAACCAGGCATCACACCTACTACACTTAAAGAGTAATATAAAAATAAAAATATATAAAAATATATCACTATAATAAAAATCACATGAACATTTTTTTTATATATGCTTTAAGAAGTTAAACATAAACAAACAAAAAACAGTGCAGTATCATAACTATCTTTGCAAACTTCTTAAGTTTAAAATGCATGCTAAAGAGCATGCATCATTCAACCCTGGCTGACAACAGGCGTTCAGCCTTATTTGCCACAACAACTCCTGGAGCTCCAATTTTAAAGAAGTAGGTCCCGCCCGAGGGTCCTGTTCTACTTGGTCAATAATCCAGAAGCGAAAAGTGTGGTCAGGATGTTCTTGAACATGTTTTGCTAATGCATTATCAATTTTGGCTTTCCTAATAATATACATGTGCTCACACACCCTTTCTTTAAACTTTCAGTCAGTTTTCCCGATGTAGAAGCAAAGGCATAGTTTATACGTAGTCAAATAAACCACCCTTTTAGAACAGCAATTAAATCTATTTCTATATGTAAAATGACTCCCATGAATCTTAAAAGTTGCCCCCACTTCCATAAATCTACAATAATGGCAATTTTCACATTTGTATATTCCAGCTGTTCTCACTGTTACAACCTTAGGTTTTTCAAGTAAGCTTTTCAAACTGGGTCCCCTGCTAAAAATAATCCTGGGTTTAAGCTCAATTATATGTCTTAGTTCATCATCAGAAATTATTAGGTTCCAGTTCTTATTAAGCATTTGCCTAATAATCCTGGCATCTGAACTAAATGCTGTAATAAATGTAAGGCTATATTTAATATCATTTACAGTTACCCAATTTCTCTTAGCAATTTAATTTGACCCATTTCACCTGGCCCCCTGTGCTAGAATATGGCAAAAAATCCCATTCTCATTCTTCCACTTAACTTCATTTACTAACTCCTCTACTAATTTAGGGGGGTACCCTCATTTCAGAAAAATATCGCTCAAGGTTTGACATTCTTTAAAGAATTCCAGATTCTCAGACACCATGCGGGCCGCCCTCACCACCGATCTTTATGTTGGGGTGGATGGTTACAAGAATAATGAAGGAAGGAATTCAGATAAGCTGTTTTCCTATGAATCCTAGCTTTAAATGTTTGCTCATCATTATCTTTATATAATTCTACATCCAAATATGCTATACGCTCTACATCAATATTATACATAAGCACTACGAACTGGGTAGAATTGTTCAAATAACCCACACATTTTGGGACATGGTTGATATTGCTCTCAAAGATGATGAAGATGTCGTGCAGGTAACGAGTGTAGCAATAAATATTTTCTTTAATCACATTGTTGTTAAACACTTATTGCTGCTCCCAGTGAGCCATAACTAGTTTTAAAAGCTCGCCCCACAGGGCAAGCCCATTGCAACATCAGTTTTTTGTAAATAGTGTTCCCCATCATACATAAAATAATTGTTGTTCAATACAATGTCTAGTAGCTCTTGTATTAAATCAATCTCCCTGAATGCACTTTCTTTCTCTGTCATTATATTACCCACCGTTTCTATACCAGTGTCTGGAGGGATGACTGTATATAAGTCTTTTACATCAATTGTAAGGAATACTACATTATCTTTAAATTCCACATTGTTTACGTTCCTCAAAAAGGACCATGAATCCTTACAGATATGGTCAACCTGTTCTACATATTTTTTCAATATCATATCAATATACTTGGCTATAGGGTATGTGATGGAATTTCTCCCATCCACTATTGGATGTAAGGGAGGGTTCTCTAGATCTTTGTGCACCTTTGGTAATCCGAATATAACTGGTGTTCTAGGAGCTAGCATGGAAAAGAAGTTATACAATTCAAGGGAGATTCTAGCTTCAATACAAAAGTCATTCAAGAACACTTTAATTTTCTAATAAGCTCTATTCAGTTTGTTAAGAGATGCATGTGTGTCATTTTTAGTATCTAGCAAATTATGCATATGCTTCTTATAGTCGTCATCCTCAAAAAACACCAGACCACCCCCTTTATTGGGCTTAATAACCCAGAAATCATGAAATTTCAATTTGTTCAATATTTCCCAATCTTCCCTTTTGACATTGGTAACATTATTATCACAGTTCCTGTTGTTGAAACGCAGGGCCTCACACAGATCAAACTCACACACATGCTCAAACACTGATAAGCTAGGCATCACGGTAGGATAAATAGTGCTCAGGACTCTACAGTCATTCTGAATATAGGTCTAATTTTTAAATAAAATGCCCAAATTCAGTTTACGTATAAAAATTTTTAAATCTAGAATGGTTTTTGCCAAATCTGCTTGTTGGGTTGGAACAATAGTTAATCCCTTAGCTAAAAGATCTGCTAAAGGGGTGTCCACAGCATATTTGGAATAATTAAAAATCTTGAAGTCACCTTCACTATTTGTAATAATATCACATGTTCTGGAGGGAACACCATCAATAGCAACAAACTCACATGCACAGCCAGTAAATAATTCACAATTAAAACCAGTCAAAGGCATTACCTTTGTATTTTCTGATAGTTCTTTGACCTGTTCCAGTTGTTGTTGTTCTGGCTGTTCCCCATCCATGATTGCTGCTGGCCCTCGTTGTGAAAATTTGAAAAAGGAACAACACTCAAATTCACATTTTCTCCCCTAGAATTGGAAGCATTCTGCTGGTTTTGATTAATCCTATTTTGATAGTTGCTTCTCAAATGACCATTCCACCCACTGGTTATCACTAGCCCCGATAGAGTTTGTAACTGCATCCATGTAGCTCCGTTGTGGTGAATTTGTTTGGGTACTATCCATTACAGCTTTGGCTTTCGCATCAGGGGCTCACCCATTGTTGTGAGGGTGGGGATTTAGGGTAAGCAGTCCCTTTAGTGTAATCCTGGTTATCACAGTCTAATTTCTTATTTGTAACATGCTTCATTTTATTAATTTGACCATTAATGCTCGTACAAATATGATCATATTCATATTTATAGCTTAAAAACTCATTGTCACTTTTAATGTGATTGTTCAATGAGTCGATGATCGCACTGTAATGTTTAATAAACAGTTTGATCAATTCCAACCCTTGCTTGTCAAATAACTCGGTCAACTCATGGTAAAATACAGCCATATGTTAGACCAGTTGGGAAATGCCACGAACTCAGGCCTTTAGGGACCTGATGGCATTGCAGGCATTCCCTAAAGTAGGATATCTCCAATTGGAGTTTCTTCACTTTAAAAGAATTATGATCCAGGGTTTTTAGGTTCTCAGCTATGTCACAGTTATTAGTACCAAAGAGTGAGCCCCATCCTGATCGTTACTCATTTGCAAGTTAATAGGTTGTTGCAGCCAAGTTCTTAGTTCAGGAATGGAGACATTAGTTCCAGTAACCTTCCCTTCACTCAGTGTAAAAGAACTGCTCATACCACCAACCAGAAGGTTGCCATTAATAAAATTGGAACTTGTATCATGGTTACCAGGGACGTCTGAACCTTGTATGGCTTCTGTGTTCCCCTTCGGAACAAGCTCAATGTTATCATTTCTCACAACATCATGGCTTCCCTTCGAAACAGGGTCCAATGTGATGTCTTTGCTCAAACAGGTAGTAGAAACCATATTGTTAACTAATTAAGTTAGATCATACACTTTTTTCATTAGAGTAGAAACAACCATAACCAGCTGTGTTAAATCCATATTGTTAGCCGCAATAATCGTGGACTGTTCACCCTCCTGAGTAAATAAGGGTGAAGAAGTGCAGCTTACCTCGGTTGCCATGCAGACCACACAAAAAACACAAGCAAACTGGTGAATCCACAAAGAAATTTCCAATAAAAGAAAAAAAGCTGCAGGCAACAATGAGTGAAACTTCCATTAATATTTGAACAAATGATGTAAGCGCTTTCGTTTTGGTTCCATGACCAAAACTTCATCAGACAGTTAAAAGTTACACAACCACTACATTAAATAGTATCAAGTAAGTCACATGAGCAATTCACAAATACAGACGCCCCCTACCAACACACATTTAAAATAACAGTGATATACCTACATGGCAAAGAATATATATCTCCCAATAAGAACCAGAAAAACAACCAAAAGTTTAAAGAAAGGGTGTATGAGCACATGTATAGTATTAGGAAAGCCAAAACTGATAATGCATTAGCAAAACATGTTCAAGAACATCCTGACTACACTTTCAGCTTCCGGATTATTGAACAAGGAGAACAGGACCCTCAGGGGGGAACTAGTTCCTTAAAACTGGAGCTCCAGGAGTTGTTGGGGCAAATAAGGCTGAACGCCTATTGTCGGCTAGGGTTGAATGATGCATGCTCTTTAGCGTGCATTTTAAAGTTAAGAAGTTTGCAAAGATAGTTATGATACTGCACTGTTTTTTGTTTGTTTATGTTTAACTTCTTAAAGCATATATAAAAAAAATGTTCACGTGATTTTAATATAGTGATATATTTTTACATTTTTTTATTTTTATATTACCCTTTATGTGTAGTAGGTGTGATTTCTGGTTCTTATTGGGAGATATATATTCTTTGCCATGTAGGTATGTCACTGTTATTTTAAATGTGTGTTGGTAGGGGGCGTCTGAATTTGTGAATTGCTCATGTGACTTACTTGATACTATTTAATGTAGTGGTTGTGTAACGTTTAACTGTCTGATGAAGTTTTGGTCATTGAACCAAAAGGAAAGCGCTTGCATCATTTGTTCAAATATTAAAGGTTTGTCCGTGAAAGTTTCACTCGTTCTTGCCTGCAGCTTTTTTTCTTTTATTGGAAGTTTCTTTGTGGATTCACCAGTTGTTTCATCTTTTTTATGTGGTCTGCATGGCAACCGAGATAAGCTGCACTCATTCATCCTTATTCACTCAAGAGGGTGAACAGTCCACATTTATTGTGGCTAACAATATGGATTTAACATAGCTGGTTATGGTTGTTTCTACTCTAACGAAGAAAGTGGATGATCTAACTTCAATAGTTAACAATATGGTTTCTACTACCCGTTTGAGCAAATACATCACATTGGACCCTGTTTTGAATGGGAGCTGTGATCTTGTGAGAAATTATAACATTGGGCTTGTCCCGAAGAGGAACTCAGAAGCCATACGAAGTTCAAATGTCTCTGGTAACCATGATACAAGTTCCAATTTTATTAATGGCAACATTCTGGTTGGTGGTATGAACAATTCTTTTACACTGAGTGAAGGGAAGATTACTGGAACTAATGTCTCCATTCTTGGACTAAGAACTTGGCTGCAACAACCCATTAACTTGCAAATGAGTAACAATCAGGATGGGGCTCACTCTTTTGGTACTAATAACTGTGACATAGTTGAGAACCTAAAAACCCTGGCTCATAAATCTTTTAAAGTGAAGAAACTCCAATTGGAGATATCCTACTTTAGGGAATGGCTGCAATGACATCAGGTCCCTAAAGGCCTGCGTTCGTGGCATTTCCCAACTGGTCTAACATATGACTTTGTATTTTACCATTTATTTGACAAGAAAGGGTTGGAATTGATTGAACTGTTTATTAAACATTACAGTGCGATCATTGACTCATTGAATACTGAAACAGACACTTTGGATAATCACATTAAAAGGGATAATGAGTTTTTAAGCTATAAATACAAATATGATCATATTTATATGAGCATTAATGGTCACATTAATAAAATGAAGCATGTTAAAAATAGGAAATTAGACCGTGATGACCAGGAATTTACTAAAGGGACTGCTTACCCTAAAACCCCACCCTCACAAGAATGGTACAACCCAACCGGGCGAGCCCTTGATGCGGAAGCCACTACTGTAATGGATAGTACCCAAACAAATTCACCACAATGGAGCTACGTTAATGCAGTTACAAACTCTATCGGGCTAGTGATAACCAGCGGTGGAATGGTCGTTTGAGAAGCAACTATCAGAATAGGATTAATCAAAACCAGCAAAATGCTTCCAGTTCTAGAGGGGAAAATGTGAATTTGAGTGCTGTTCCTTTTTCAAATTTTCACAACGAGGGCCAGCAGTAGACACGGAAGGGGAAATGCCAGAACAACAACAGGAACAGGTCAAAGAACAATCAGAAAATACAGAGGTAATGCCTGTGACTGATTTTAACTGTGAATTATTTACTGGCTGTGCATGTGAGTTTGCGGCTATTGATGCTGTTCCCTGCAGAACATGTGATATTATTATGAACAGTGATGGTGACTTCAAGATTTTTAATTATTCCAAATATGCTGTGGACACTCCTTTAGCAGATCTTTTAGCTAAGGGATTAACTTTTGTTCTAACCCAGTGAGTAGATTTGGCAAAAACCATTGTAGATTTAAAACTTTTTATACGTAAACTGAATTTGGGCATTTTATTTAAAAATTAGACCTATATTCAGAATGACTGTAGAGTCCTGAGCACTATTAATCCTACCGTGATGCCTAGCTTATCAGTGTTTGAGCATGTGTGTGAGTTTGATCTGTGTGAGGCCCTGCGTTTCAACAACAGGAACTGTGATAATAATGTTACTAGTGTCAAAAGGGAAGATTGGGAAATATTGAACAAATTGAAATTTCATGATTTGCGGGTTATTAAGCCCAATACAGGGGGTGGTCTGGTGTTTTTTGAGGATGACGACTATAAGAAGCGTATGCATAATTTGCTAGATACTAAAAATTACACACATGCATCTCTTAATAAACTGAATAGAGCTTATCAGAAAATTAAAGTGTTCTTGAATGGCTTATTTATTGAAGCTAGAATCTCCCTTGAATTGTATAACTTCTTTTCCATGCTAGCTCCTAGAACACCAGTTATATTTGGATTACCAAAGATGCATAAAGATCTAGAGAACCCTCCCTTACATCCAATAGTGGATGGGAGAAATTCCATCACATACCCTATAGCCAAGTATATTGATATGATACTGAAAAAATATGTAGAACAGGTTGACCAAATCTGTAAGGATTCCTGGTCCTTTTTGAGGAACATAAACAATTTGGAATTTAAAGATAATGTAGTATTCCTTACGACTGATGTAAAAGACTTGTATACGGTCATCCCTCCAGACATTGGTATAGAAAGGGTGGGTAATATAATGAGAGAGAAAAGAAGTGCAGTCAGGGAGATTGATTTAATACAAGAGCTGATAGAGATTGTATTGAACAACAATTATTTTATGTTTGATGGGGAATGGTATTTACAAAAAACTGTGGGCCGAGCTTTGCAAACCTAGTTATGGCTCACTGGGAACAACAATATGTGTTTAACAACAAGGTGTTTAAAGAAAATATTTATTGCTACACTCGTTACCTGCATGACATCTTCATCATCTTTGAGAGCAATATCGACCATGTCCCAAAATGTATGGGTTATTTGAACAATTCTACCCAGTTCGTAGTGCTTATGTATAATACTGATGTAGAGCGTATAGCAAATTTGGATGTAGAATTATATAAAGATAATGATGAGCAAATGTTTAACGCTAGGATTCATGGGAAAACAGCTTATCTGAATTCCTTCCTTCATTATTCTAGTAACCATCCACCCCAACATAAAGATCGGTGATGAAGGGCCAACTGGTGAGGGCGGCCCACATGGTGTCTGAGAATCTGGAATTCTTTAAAGAATGTCAAACCTTGAGCGATATATTTCTGAAATGAGGGTACCCCCCCTAAATTAGTAGAGGAGTTAGTAAATGAAGTTAAGTGGAAGCATGAGAATGGGATTTTTTGCCATATTCTAGTGCAGGGGGCCAGGTTAAATGGGTCAAATGAAATTGCTAAGAGAAATTGGATAACTGTAAATGATATTAAATATAACCTTACATTTATTACAGCATTTAGTTTGGATGCCAGGATTATTAGGCAAATACTTAATAAGAACTGGAACCTAATAATTTCCAATGATGAGCTAAAACATATAGTTGAGCTTAAACAAAGCTTACTTGAAAAACCCAAGGCTGTAACAGTGAGAACAGCTTGAATGTACAAATATGAAAATTGCCCTTATTGTCGATTTATGGAAGTGGGGGAAACTTTTAAGATTCATGGGAGGCATTTTATATATAGAAAGAGATTTAATTGCTGTTCTAAAAGGGTGGTTTATTTGGCTACGTTTAAACTATGCCTTTGCTTCTATGTCGTGAAAACCGACCAAAAGTTTAAAGAAAGAGTGTATGAGCACATGTAAATTATCTGCCAGAACTGATAATGCATTAGCAAAACATGTTCAAGAACATCCTGACCACACCTTTGGCTTCCGGATTATTGACCAAGTTGAACAGGACCCTTGGGGGGACCTACTTCTTTAAAAGTGGAGCTCCAGGAGTTCTTGTGGTAAGTAAGGCTGAATGCCTGTTATCGGCCAGGGTTGAATGATGCATGCTCTTTAGAGTGCATTTTAAAGTTAAGAAGTTTGCAAAGTTAGTTATGCTACCACACTGTTTTTTATGTTTTTTGTTTGTTTATGTTTAACTTTTGAAAGCATATATACATTTTTTTCATGTGATTTTAATATAGTGATATATTTTTATATTTTTTTATTTTTATATTACCCTTTATGTGTAGTAGGTGTGATTTCTGGTTCTTATTGGGAGATATATATTCTTTGCCATGTAGGTATGTTACTGTTATTTTAAATGTGTGTTGGTAGGGGGCGTCTGTATTTGTGAATTGCTCATGTGACTTACTTGATACTATTTAATGTAGTGGTTGTGTAACATTTAACTGTCTGGTGAAGTTTTGGTCATTGAACCAAAACAAAAGCGCTTATATCATTTGTTCAAACATTAAAGGTTTGTCCGTGGAAGTGGCACTCGTGGTTGCCTACCGCTTTTTTCTTTTTTTGCTTCTTTCTTTTACTGCAATAAACATCCCTGAAATTGCTTCCCTTTCACAAAATGTTTTGCAATCCCAAGCAGGTGGGGTAGAAGAAGTATCTGATTCTTATTACTAAGTGCTACCTAAGCAGGCATAGGCAGAATGGACACATTTTAAAACAATTAGAATAAAATAGAGACCTACGTGCCAATGTAAATACCCGTTTAAAAAGCATAACATCCATCACATTGTTAAGTAATTAGAGATATTTTTAAATTAACAGTCTTAAAAACATTAAATCTTGAAATAGGAAACTACATTTACTCCTGTATCCCTCCCTGGCAAGACAACATATTTTAAATCTTTATCCATTTCAATGATTAAACTCAAAAAGAATTTAACTGAAAAGAGTACAAAAAGAAGGAAGTACTTTAAACTACATAAACAGCTTCCATTTTTTACATCCACATTAAGCAATCATTCTGTGATTTGCTTTCTTGTAATTTGCATGGTTGGCATACTTGTTAAGTTCTTTGTTTCCCAAACATAAAGTATAGGGTTTAGTCCTGACCTCCAGCCAGTGCCCGTGTGGAGTTTGTATGTTCTTCTTCCTTTCGACGTGTTGAAGGTCAGAGTATGCACAAAACCTCTTGAAGACAACTGGATGTCTAATTAATCTGAAATCTGCAAACCTAATAAGATAACCCCTCCCACTTCCAGTAGGGCCGTGGGATGCCACAAATCTCAGAAAAGCAAAAGTGATAAAGTGATGCAAAATGCAAACGGAATAATCATATGTTATTCAGATTAAGCTATGACTTTGACTGCTATTCTGTACCCATCTTGACTTTAAATTGCCTTGTGCTTAAATCGATCTAAAGGAAGTAACACTAACAGCTATATAAATAGACCCATGTTGTTAATCATAAAAACAAAATAAAGTGCTTTATGTAGTTGGATCATAGGATCATAAGAAGTTACTAGGCTATTGGCCCTGAGGCCCTTGCAAGCATAGCCAGGAATTTAGCCCACTTTCCAACAAGCCAGCACCTGATGCCCCTATCCAGCAGGGACACAGGTGGAATCCCAGGGGTGCATTTCATGTTCCCTATCCAGTTATCCAGGTTGTGCTTAAAAAAGGTTAATGTGGTGCTCTGCTTGATGTGGAGAGGTAGTCTATTCCACAGAAGGGAGAGTCTCTGGGACACAATTCTGTCCCACCAATGAGACCCATTGATGTCATAGACCATTTTGAGGTCATACATGCAGGTTACTCGAGTGGAGCTTGACTTGCGGATATGCAGCAGCCCGGGGTCTGAGATTGCTTTGTGTGCCAGACAGAGATCACCTCTGAGGAGTCTGTATGAGACTATGCAGAGGGAGAGGGCTTTTAGCCAATCTGTGTAGGGTGGATGTTTGAGGCCTTGGATTCTCCTGCTGAGGAACCTCTATGGTCTCTCCAGCTGCAGCATGTGCTTTGTGAGGTACATGCCAAAAGGGGCATTGTACTCAGCAATGGGTCTTATAAGGGAAGAATACAGTGATGTTATGACCTCTTTGTCCCTGGATGAGATTCCCTTCCTAATGAGGTGGGCCATGTAGAAACCTTTCCGTACAATGGAGGCAATATGGTGGTCAAAAGTCAGTTTGCTGTCAACCTGGGTGCCCAAGTCCCTCATGACTGATTTTATGCTTAGGACTTTGTTATTCATGTGATAATTTGTGGGGACATCACTGTCCCCAAAGGGGATGATGATGATGCATTTTTTTGGCATTCAGTTTGAGGCCATGTTTCTGACACCAGTCATTTGTTTGGGTGAGACCCTCTTGGAGGATGTTTACATCAATGGGGGAATTCATGACAGCATCCAGCTTGAAGTCATCTGCAAACTTGGTCAGCCATAGCCCACTGGTTTTGGCCTGAACCTCAGAAAAGTATATCCCAAACAACAGAGACCCCAAGACCGATCCTTGGGGTACTCTGCTCATTACGGGTCTACTGCTTGAGGTGGCTTCCCTTATTTTGACTAGGTGGGTCCTGTCAGTAAGCCAGTTTGCTACCCATCTGGTAACATATGGATTGATGCCCAGTTGAGACAGTTTATCTATTATACTCGTGTGGACAATAGTATCAAAGGCTTTGGCCAGGTCAAGGTAGTTGGCTTGCTCCATCTTCCCCTTGTCCATGGCTTTGGTGACTATCTCAAACAAGTCAATCAGATTTAACAGGCATGACCTCCCCTTGAGGAAACCAAACTGTGCGGGATCAAACATTTGGAGGTTGCCACTGTCCCTGTTAATGAGGTCCATGATAATCCATTCCATGGTCTTACAGATTAGGCTAGTTAGGCTGATGGGGCTATAATTTCCTGGGTCAATGGACACTCCACATTTGTGCAAAGGGATGACAGTGGATGTCCTCCACTCAGCTGGGATGAAGCTGGCACTCAGGCTTTGGTTGAATAGGGTGCCTAATGTTGCTGCAAGTTCCTGCCTGAGTCATGTAAGACGCAGCCTGGGATGTTATTGGGTCCCAAGGAGGCTGTTTTTTTTGTTTGACAGGACAGTGATGATGTGATCCTTAGAGATAAGGTGAGCAGGTGCTGGGGATGTCCAGATTTACTGATGAGGGACACAGTGGTGAAATTTTTGCTCAACCTGTCTGCCAGCAGGTTGGCTGTATCTACGGCATTTGTGTATGTAGTGTCCTTGACCACCAGTTCTGAGCAGATCTTAGTGTTTCCTTTGAGGTTGCAGATATATGTGAAGAAGGCCTTATGATTGTCTTTAGTAGATGTGGCCAATTTGGACTCGAAGTTTGCTTTGGAGGATTTCACTAGTGCTCTTATTTGCTTGCTTAGGCTAAGGAGAAATTTATTCCAATTATGCACCTGCTCCTTCTTGGTCCTGGACAGCAATTTTTTCCTTTTATTATAGAATTTATTTATTGCAGATGTCCACCAGACAGGTTTACTCTTCCTTGAGGAGGAGGATTTTGTCATTTTGGGTATTCCTGATTTCATGCAGCTATATAAATGCTCGTATAGTACTTTGATATAGGTTTGGACATTTGTGCCAGTTCCTACAGAGGGGGAGGGGGCTGTGAAGCTGTTTATACCTTCCCTCAGGAGGTTGTAATTAACTTTGGAGCAGTTTTTTTGTTTGACCGTAGCTGGGGGGGGGGGGGGGGGTTTCGGGCGAGATGGTGACATTGAAAGTGACTGCGTTATAGTTGGATCTTACTAGGGAGGATGACACTGTAGGGATGCTGCAGTGGCTGCTCATGTTGCTTAATACCAAGTCCAATATATTATCATCTCTTCTGGGGGTGTTGACCAGCTGGTCCCAGCCATTTGCACTGAAGAAATCAAGGAATATCTGGGTATTTGTGTTTTGGCATAAGTTGTTCCTCCAATTTATGGATGGATAGTTAAAGTCACCCAGGATCAGGGAAAAGGGTTGAATCTTGATAGATTTGAAGAATCCAGATAAGAGAAGTTGGACTCCTTGAGTCAAAGTTGGGGGCCTATAGGAGTGTCTCACATGCATCATACTTCTTGACCAGCCTGGATGTATATATATATATATATATATATATATATATATATATATATATATATATATATATTTGAATAAAGTTTCTGGACTGCACAAATCTCAGCATCTTCCAGGGTTAAGAATGCTTGAAATGAATGTAGCTTCATGTTTAGACTTCTAGCATTTAGCACCATAGGAGTTGGGATGGTGGCTTAATGGCTAAGGTGTTTGCCTTACAAACACAAGGTACAGGGTTTGAGTCTCACAAGGGATACTTGGCTAGGCTTAAAATGGCTCACAAGGGCAGTTAGCTTAGTACTAAACTATGAACCTATTTAATTTGCTTTTTGATGAAATTTTCATGTTGATCGTTTTAACCTCATGGCGTTGCCTAAAAGGCAAAGCATTGTGGTCTGTTGATCATGTCTTCCCAGGCTGTCAGGTACTGGATCCCCTTGGAAGGACACCAGAAACTAAACCAATTGTTAAAGTCAATAATTTTCTGTTTGTATTGAGGCATCATTCTGGGTAACGGTAGAATGCTGCTTAAACCTAGGGACATACTTGTAAAAGGAACAGAAAACCGAATCGGACTTGGTTCAAACGAAAAGTGTGTGATAGTAAAAAAGCAGCTTTACGTCATTTTGTTGCAGCTTCTCTTTCTTTGCACTGGATGGCTTGAGCGTGTTTCATTAGTAAGGCTAGGGACATACATGCCTGGGACACATATTCAATGAGCCCGATCATGTCTGTCTTCATATAGTACAGGGAGGTACAGCTCAAGTAATTCACGCCAACATGGGCTATGACAGAGTCATAACAGTACCTGTTGTTGAGAGACTTGAATGCATGTATGATATGGCAAATTCTGGCACCTAACAAACAACAAATTATGACTTTCTCCTTATCCAGCCTGGTGAGGGGCACATATGTGTGTCTCACAATGAAGTCTCCTATGACTAATATGTTGGGTTTATGGTTAGGCCCTAGTGGCTGTGAGACACAGATGTGTAGACTATGTGTGGTGTGGTAGGCTGTGCAGCTTGCATGTGTTTTTGCCTCAGAGGTCTCTTTTGTTTGGGTATGTTTTTGTTGTGGACCTCTGCATATGTAGGTATGTGTTGTGTAGGTGTTGGTGGTGTTTGAGATGAGGTATTTGTGTTGACAACCTTCTCAGTGCCAGATATGCTGGATTGTGAGAGGGAGCATAAACTCTAGGTTCTTAATGTAATTGCATCTCTCACAAATTGTGTTCCTAGGTGGTAGTAGTAGAGGGTTGTCCATGTACATGAGGCAGCTGTTACAGTGTCTCAGGATGCC
The DNA here is from genome assembly GCF_019279795.1 of Protopterus annectens. Lineage (NCBI taxonomy): Eukaryota > Metazoa > Chordata > Ceratodontiformes > Protopteridae > Protopterus > Protopterus annectens. The sequence continues at coordinate 1,762,885,899 of NC_056743.1, forward strand.
CATATCAATCAGACTGACAGGAGAAACCATAGGAAATTCTCCATCCATATTTGTCAGAATCTGAGGGAGTGAGGCCAGAGAGAGCTAAGGGGGGTAAAGGGTGGAAGGTCTAAGTTGAGTACTACTAGGTAATCACATAAGTGCTACTAAGGGAAAATTTGTAGCTGGAATACCTTGTAATGGGTTAAAAACAGTGCAGCTATGGTTCGCAGTGCACAAGCAAGCCCAAACCAGCTCAAACGCGGGGTTTAAATACCACAAAAAATAGAAGATTCTAGTAACACAGAAATCTAGTCAATCCTGCTAGCCCTTGCTTTCTTTACCAATCAGCTTGTGCCAAACAAGGTCCTGACATCCCTGCTACTCTCCCTAGCAGAGTAGATAGGCTCCTACTGACACAAGATGGCTGCCAGAAACACAGAAGGCAAACATAGCATGGCTGCCAGAAACAACAGAAGGCAAAAATCAAGCAGATCTGGATGCAGCAAACCTGTATCCGGACTATGCTACTCAAATTAGAGGTTAAGAACACAGTAAAACTCACAGAAAAGCACAGATTAACCACTTACGGACAAAAACAGAACTCAATGTATGAAAAAATACAGTTAAATAGTAATGAAATGCAGTAAAATGCAGTTAAACAGTAATGAATTGACCATTATGTTTTTAATTATTAAAATGGGCATTCTTTCTGGCAGATCAGGCAGCAAGTTATGCACAGGTAGATATCAGGAATTTATAGAACTACACAGCAACAGATCCATAATAATCATAATAACCTATAGATAATTGTATTCCCCCTTAGTTATTGTTTTGATGCTCAAAAGTAACATATGACAGCAATAGTAATGAAATGCAGCTTACTGATTATGGTCATACAGTGTGCCGCAGTTTACCTATTACTTTATAAACAACATGCTCCCCCGGATTCACGAATCCTCCGTGTAAGACTTAATAAGTCTTACTCGGAGGCTGCAGTTGAAGGGTATGAAGTCAACATACCATGAATATGCATGAGGGCATGCTGACCCAACCATAAGTCCTACACGGACCATGTAAGAAAGCAGGGGGCGTATCCAACTGCCGAGCAGTCTAAATGTCCACGCCCCTGCAAGTGTTTAAAATAAAAGGAAATAAACAAGAGCGAGTCTGCTCAAACATCCCTGCACCCAACACCTCACTGCCTGATATTGTAAACCCCCATCACACATCTAAAATGCATAACCATAATTTTTTTTTAAATATCCAAAATAGCTGCCCATATTTGCTGGTGTGTGTGCGGGTGTGCCCATTGCTTAGCTACAGTTAGCAATTTTCACATGGAAGAGCATAAGAAAGAATGTTTATGAAAATCACACCAAATAGCAATAGCGTAATGGTAAACCGTTCGCACAAAGAAGAGGCATTCATGGTTCGAGTCCCACCACTCCCTTTCGTATTTATTTTTTAAATCAGTATATGGAATAATACCCAACATATATGTTTAAACACAACTAAAAAGCAGTGAAATGGCCAATGTATCAGTGAATAAAATAAATATTTGAAAGGATCCCAATATAAAATTGCCCACAGTTAAGCAGCGCTTCACCCAGCGCAATATAGTTGCCCATAGCTAACTTGCGCTTTACCCAGCGCAATGTAGTTGCCCATAGCTAAATCGCACTTTACCTAGCGCAAAATAGTTGCCCAAAGCTAAATAGTGCTTTACCCAGCGCAATCGGTTTTGCACGGAGGTGCGCGCGACGCCAACCCGCGCACCGTCGGGCAACGTGGAGCAACGTAGAGCAAAGTTGCTTAAACACAGCCACGCCCCCTAACTTGTCTGGACAGTAGTAAAATAAAATGCAATGATAAGGTTTGAACCCAGGACACTGTGCACCATAATCAAAGTACTGAACCACTAAGCCATGACAGCTTAGGATAAACATCCACTGTTAACATATATATATAGTAATAAATGTTTGATTAACCATTGCTAAGCATGTCTACAGTCAGCCGAGAATATTCAAAAATGGCCAATCACAGAAAAGTGCGGGAAATGCGGCATATTTAAGCCGCATAGGCGGGAATACTCGCCATAACTGATTGTAGCTCCCATCTGCAGTTAGAATGTCTGGTGCTGGAGAGGGTACACGCTTTCGAGCGCAAGGCTGGGGCATCGAGGAGTCAAGATATATGGTTTGGCTCCTAGTCCATCGGCATGAGACTCGACTCCTGCAGGGCCAGTCCCGAGGAACGGAGTATAAGGTGGAGGCTTGGAACCGGTTGGCTCATGAACTCACCAGTGCCACAGGCATCCCTCAGACTGGTGAGCAGGTCCGTCACCACCATGTAGACCTGAAGAGACAGAAGCAGGAACTTCTGAACCAGTGGATCCAGGAGGCCCATCAAATGCGGGATGCCCCACTACTAAGTAGGTAGCCATGGAATGCAGTATGTAAGATAAGCTAATATAGTCTAAATAATGGATAGGTATGTCTCAATATCCCTTTATTTACTCCAAAGCTGCAGGTGCTTGTGCTATGAATCAGCAAGCCTATGCAGATAGGCTGCGCCACCAGGCAGGTTAGTAAATATTCTGCATGTATTGTTACATGATATATGTGAGTGAGCATGAGAAAAGTGTTTAAGCCCAATAATACAGCAATAAAATGTCCTGATTAAATCGTCTGCATGTACTGTTATATAACAAATGTCAGTGAGCCAGAAATTGAGTGTACTAACCCACCAATCAAGCTAAAATAATTCTGGAATACTATCCCTGCATGTATTGTTATAATATATAAGTGAGCAGGCCTGAAAAAGAGTGTTGTAACCTATTAAGAAAGGTATAATATGTCCTGAATATGTCTTCTGTATGCACTGTAATAACAAGTAAAGGAGAGAGCCTGTAGAAAAGAGTGTTCAATATAATTAATAAAGGTATAAAATTTGGAGTGTGTCTGTGTCACTTACTTTGAAATGTTGTTATACCCTTGTAATAAATAAATAGTACTGTTGTATTAGGTGCTGTCAACCCACAGTTATGCAGTCCCATAGAAAGTGGATGAAGGAAGTGGCAGTAGCTGTGAAGTATAAAACATTCATTTCCTCAATAAATCATCTGCATGTACTTTTACATATCATAAGTCAGATAGGCAGGAATAGAGTGTAGTAACCCATGAATAAAGCAAAAACATGTCTGGAATACTATCTCTGCATGCACTGTCATAGATAAAACGTGGGTGAGCCTGTAAAACAGTCTTGTAACCTAACAATAAAGGCATAAAATTTCCTGAATAGGTCTACTGTATGCATTGTAATGTCAAATACAGGAGAGAGCATGTAGAAAATAGTTTTAATGTAAATAAGAAAGGTATAATACTTGCAGTGTGTATGTGCCAGTTACTCAGAAATGTTGTTGTACCCTTGCAGTGAAGAAATGTTACTCTGTTGTAGTAAGTGCTGACAACCCCCAGTAGTGCAGTCCCATATAAAGTGGATGAAGGAAGTGCCAGTAGCTGTGAAGTATGCAACAGTCCTAAATAGTTGTGAAATGGCTAACATGCATAGGTAAATCTGGCACACGAGTAGCCTGTCAAGGTGTTCCCCAGAAATGTTAGTGTGTTACCTGAAAAGTAGGGTTGTGTAGAAAACAAGTGAAAAAGCCATGTGAACACATCCAGATGTGCAGATACATAAACAAGTCAATTTAATACAAGTATGTAGCAGTAACATCTGCATCCTGGACAGTTACTATGTCAGATATAGGCCAGGTATATCATGAAGTAGCAAAACCCATAATGCAATCAAATGCATGTTGCCTAGTGTAAGAATACATGTAGGGGATATACACCTGCAGTCAATAGGAATGTAGTGTACAGTTAAAGTACTAATAAGATGTTAATGGAGGTTTCTTTTTACACCCTACTCCATCTGCATAAACAATGCAATTCCACATCTCAATGGGTATGTCTAATCTCATAACATTTGTTGGGACATATGTCCTATTGTTATATAAAATCTGCACTTACTTTGATGCATGTCCCCTGTTAAAACACCACAATCTTGGTGGCCTGTTGCCACCAATCATCCCTGCATGCTGTTGGAATGTTCACTGTTGTTCAATACATGCATGTGTTATGCTTGCTGTTCAACTGTTGTAACCCTGGTGTGTTGGGTTAATGGGAATATTACTGCATGCTGTTACAACTAACTTGGAATGCTGTTGTCTATGCTGTAATTAAACACACCTAATCAGAGAACATATGGGAAGGCCAGTCCCAGTGGACCCACCTGTCCCACCTCAGCTGGCAGTTGCACCTGGCACCAGCAGGTCTGGTGCCCAGCCCGGGCCACCATCCTCCGTAGGTCCTGTGCCACCTTCGGGTGGAAGCACTGCAGGGGATGGGTCTCATCTCCCCCTGCAAGCGTGGGCGGAGAAGGGCCTCCTGTCACCCTCCGAAGGGTCCGGGTTGTGGTGCGTAGGGAGATCCAGCATTTAGTCACTGATCCCCTACGCCAGCTCGAGGCGAGAGTGGCTCGACTCATGGGTGAGCCTGCCCCCCCCCTCGGGTCTGTGAAGGTCCAGTGGTGACTGCCCATGGGTGGGGATTTCAGTCCCACTGTTACCATCTGTGGGCTCATGGGCTTGCGATTTCCAAACATCCGTCCCCGTCAATTGTGTTTACCCACCCCATGTGTCATACTCTGCCCCGTATGCGTCTTGTTTGTCTTGTCTGCTTACCTACCCAACCTACCTCCCCAAATATACCTATTTCCTCTACTTCACTTTCCACTCTCCCCTGAAAAAAAAACAAAAAAACCCCAAAAAGGGCAATCTGTACCCGAAAAAAAATTACGCCCCATACATAGCTTCGCATTTCGCACACATGTCCATTGGACATGTACACTGATAATTCTAATTGGCAGTACAACAAACTATGTTGTCCTCACCCCTCTCTCAAGGGTGGAAGGTTTCAAATTTCACTCTAAATTTTCAACATATGCACAGCTGTTGCTGGTAAAGAAATGGGCAGCTATGGACCTTCCCTACACCTGTCCTGCACATCCCGAGTTTGTTTTCCTACTGTTTTCCATCTCTGTGCCCCCTTTTTCACCACTTTCCTATCTCCCCATTTTCTTTTCTTTCAAAAAAATTAGCATGGGGGTTAGCGTGAGTAAGCACTTTTAAGCAGTAGTAAGCAGGATTAAGCGAGTGTGTGTATGTGTGCACTTAGCTAAGCGTCACTAAGCGTCGCGCAAACCCGTGCAAACCTGCGTACTACTGCTTAAAAGTGCCTTAGTCACTCTATGGCAGGGCCCTTGTTCTGCTGAGCAGCAAAATTAAAAAAACCTCTGCCAGACTCGAACCCCAGACCATTGACACAATCGACTGCATGAATTACCACTAAGCCACAGCAGATATACAAATAACTTGGTTCTGAAATAAATATATCATGCATTACAATGAGGGAATGTAAATGGAAATTAGGAATGATATAACACAAACCCTTTTCTGTGGGTCTTTACCAGCAGTGGTTGTGGAATTGCATGACATGACTGCAAAAGGAGAACCAGCCATCCTAGCAGGGAATAATGTTACAGTAGCACCTTACAAACACCACACATTATCAGACCAGGAAAAACACTGGCCACAGGAATACAGTGCAATAACCACATTTGTATGGCAGTTAATTGTGTAAGTGAGGAAAAAAGTACATACTCCCACATATCCTGTGTTAGCATTTGGAGGGGTGCGTACATGTCTACACTGAGATGAGTGTACTGGAAGCAGCAACATGCAGATAAGAGTATAACATGCATATAACTGGCTACAACCCTAGCATCAGATAAGAGACATATACCAACCTTCAGTCTGACACAACGGTGTCCAGAGCAAACAAGAATGGGCCCCCACCTTTGAAATCTGAAAGGGCTATGCCTATCTAACCTAGCATTTTATAGCAGTGGGCTGCAATCACAGTGAGTAATGCAATCACCAAACAGCAGGCTGCATGCAATTACTGAATGGTGGGCAGCAATTGGTGCAGAGGCTGTCACATGCACAAGTGCAGATACCTAGAAAAGCAGGCTGTACCTGCAGTCCACACATGCAATTATATCATTGCAGGTGTCATGAGATGGAGATTGAGAGAGAGAGAGAGAGACACGGACACAGACTGAGACAGAGACAGAAGAGAGGGAGGAACAGAGACCGAAGGTTAAATAGAGGGCAAAAACCCAAAACAAACCAGCAATAAAAAAAATACAAAACCGTAACACACGGAGCAGGGAAATACAAAGGTAAGGTATGTAACTCAAATGTATGTGTTGGCATGTTGTAGATGTTCCCGAAGAGTACTCTACACACTGCAAATCATCCATGTGTGGTAGCAGTATGTATCTATCTGTATCTGCACATGTGCATAGGGCAAGGGACATACTGCAACTGTTAGTGAAGGGTGGACAGCTATCTGTCAGTGAATGTTGATATATGCATATATCCATGTAGGTCATAGTGTGTGGCCTAGAAGACAGCATGCAGTGTGCAGGAGTGGCCTTAGGTCAACTGGTGCCCTATGCAAAAGGGCCCCATGGCGCCCCCTACCACACTTCCTGGTGCCCCCATCCTTGTGTCCACATAAATAGTGGAAAAGCACCCTTGCTAGAGCGGTGCCCTAGGTGGCCGCCCAGTAGGCCTATGCCTAAGGCCAGCTATGGTAGTGTTGATATATGTCACGTGGTGGTTAAATGCTGTGGGACAGATTTGTCAGATCTGATGTGTTACAGACAGTGAGGCCTGCTACTGCTACAAGGGCTGAGGACATCCACATGCATTCTGCACAACACTCTGCAATGTAATCACATACCTGTACATCCCACAACTGTCACATAAGTGATATCCCCACCATGAAAGGTGGACTGTACATGTGCCTATATGTACATCCATGTGTACAGCAATGGATGTGTACATGTATGTGTATAGATATGCATATATATAATATGTATATATATATATATATATATATATATATATATATATATATATATATATATATATATATACACATATAGAGTGAGAGAGAGAGACAGAGAGACATGGGGTCATATGCACTGCAACAGGTGTGTGGTGAACAAGGCATGGACTGTAGACAAGTGTTGATAATGCAGTGCCATTCCACCTTCCCAAAACAGTGTACCCATTAACTACCACATAGGCAGAGATCTACCTAACAGTGATGGTGTGATAAGGGAACATGGGACACAGGTGGACAGTAGCCTCCACTGTGATGAAGACAGTGCCACACTACACCTGTAATCTGTCTGTGTGGTATGTGTCATGACAACAGGTGTGTCATCTATGGAAGTATAGGGTAGAGTTCCCCTCTACTCATCACAATGCCCTGTGTGGTATCTACATCACATGACAACTACACCAGGTGAACAGGCCACAGACAGACCTCCCAAAGGGTAATACTGTCCGCAAACAGATGCCCTATGCAGACTGACTCACACTGTATTGCATACTGGCCACACAGAGGTGACCTCTGCCGGACATACAGAGGTATGTCACACCCATAGCTGGGTGGCAACCACCATGGCAACATATCACAATCCCTCGGGGTTACACGCTGTAGGGCCCTAAATCTTGTCAGCTCATTAAACAGCACATGCCGAAGGGATAGGTTCCCATCTCAGACATATGCCATACACCAGAATAGACCACATAGCAATAGCAAACAAGGCTCCTCCTTAGCAGTTGTTATAAATACCCCTGATGATTGTGTGGGAGATTGTTAATACACCCCAGGAAACACCTCTGTGGTTCAGGTTGGCAGGGGCAAGTGAAATCAAAGTACATGTGTGTCAAAGGCCAGAGTAGCATATGGCTAGGCTGCTGTAGGCCCTAGTGCCAATACCATATTACCTACCTATGACACTATGCACTCACACATGTACTTAATGCAATAGCTGCTATGTGAGGTTGAATAAGTGTAATGCTGAATATGTGCAAGTTCTGTAAATGTGTGAAAGCTTAGTGTGATGTTGTATCTGACATGGTAGTGCCTATCCTAGCTGTGAGGACAGCAACTGATGTGTAATGTACTGTTAGGCAGACATAGTAGTACGGCATATGATGTGACGTAGTTCTCCCTTGACGAATGTGGTGTCTCATTGTAGGCTAAAGCAATACATGTATGCTTAGTGAGTGATACTGCTGGTGAATCCATCACCAATATGAACTGTAGTACTACCTGAAGCTGTAGGGCTAAACAGCACAGTATGGTGTGCGTTCACATTGCTTGGAAACACTGTCATGTGTGTTTCCTGTAGTCTGCACAGAGGACAGACTGCAGGCATAAGGGTGTGTAAGTAGTGGCACACAGCACCATATGGTACACAGGTAATGCTCATCTGTGTTGGCATACAGTGGTGCATTCTATGTTTGCCTGATGTGTGTGTGATTACGCCTGTACAATGGCTGCAATCAAATGTGTGTTACAGGGTTAACGTGTGTATCCAGCAACATATACAGTCTGTTACAGCAGTATGCCACTTATAGTAACAACTGGACACATCTGTTACGCAGGGCTATGGCATCAATGACTAGGGTGTTTGATTGGTACTACTGTACCTGTACTTTACATCCATTGCAATGGATGACATCTCTGTTCTTGCATTGGTATGATATACACCCCTGTCTTGAGGTTGTGCAATGTGTCACAAACAGTGTGTCGAGTACTGTTGTATAGTGGTGTGATATATAGAGTCTACCAGGCAGTGTTAGTTAGTTGTGGTCTGAGAACCAATAAGTGTTATTGAACGTGTGTAACCACTGACAGACAATAGGATAGTATATATGTCAGTAAAGTGATATCTGTGGGTAAAGGTGTAAAGTGTGCCACAGGACACTCTCACACATATTGTTCATATCTTATTCAGCCAGATGGCCCACCAACGCAACCCAGCTTACACAGCGGAAGAGGAAGAGGTGATAGTCAACAGCCTTTTGCAGCAGCACAATATGCTCTTCTCCAGAAGCAGCCAGCACCAGCAGGAGCGGACTGCACTGTGGCAGGAACTTTTTAGTTGGGTAAATGACATAGGCATGCATAACCGGACATATGAGCAGGTACACCATCACTGCAGTGATTTAATTAGACAAGTCCAGCGACGTGCGTCTGATATCCAAAGACAGCAGCTTACCACAGGTAGTGAGGTGACCATTCATCCCCCCCTCACCAGAGCGGAGGAGCTGCTCCTAAGCATGGTGGCTCCTGGACAACAACTACAGCAACCTCTGACATGTGTTGTAATGGAGGCCGGAGCCACCCAGCACATCCACCTGGAGTAAGCAGGTAATATGCCTTATCTGTAGACTACAGTTAACTGTATTGTTAGATTATGTGTACGTGAGACGTGTACTGTGTGTTTAGCAGTTCTGCTGCCTACTGTTGTGCAATACAGATAGTTTCTATAATATCCCTACACCTGTGACCGTTGACTGTTTTTGTACTGCAGTTTAGCATACTCACTGTAGCAATGCCAAAGTTGTGGCCACTGATGAACGCTCTCATATTCTCATAGGTCCCTCTGGTGTGACGGCAGGGCAGCCAATCTATGCTGGTGAGTGTGTTATACCTGCAATGTTGGTAATGAAATATGCATGTCATAGATGAGGTGTAGGCCATGTACACGTAACACACCTACGCATAATGCATGCCGTGCATGTTTGCTGTGAGACGTTGCAAACCTCAGTAATGTAAGTAGCTGCCTCAATGACATGCAATACACAGAGCATGTCACACAGTTGTGGCAATCCCGTACTGCACATTGGATAGGCATAGTTGCAACACCTGTACACAACATAAGACATTTATCACATGCAGTACACAAAGTCATGCTACATATGGCATAATCACACACCCGCTGTAAGGTCACACGTCATATCCCACATGTCATCCACACACACATGATGTACCTCAGGGGTAGAATCCCTGTAGGTTGCTGACATCATCAGACTGGACATGGTAATGTGTGTGCAGTTCAGGTATAGCATGCTAGGCGGTGGTCTGTCACACAGTAGTAGCCGTGAGTGACCACAAGATGCATGATGATGATGATGGCACATGGTACTACACCCCATCCAGTTACAGTGACCACAGTACTACACATAGCAGTCTTTGTTGTGCACCTCATTGTTCTGTGTGTGCAAACATATGCACCTATACACACCATGCATAGCATGTTGTGTGTGTGCTTACATATGCTAGTATACACATTTTGCACAACAGTCACCATCTGTACGAAGAGTCACATATATGCCCTGGAATGCTATTAGGTGTATAGGTCACAAGACACACATTGGGTATGTGTGGTATTTAGTGTTGCAGTTGTGTAGCATGCCATGTCATGGCTGGCAACAACATATCTGCATTATGTCCCACACGCACCATAACCACTGTGCAATGTCCATCCCATTGGGATTCCTTCATGTCTACATGCACCACTCTTCCCATGTCTGTACATTGCATGCATTTGCTACACCTGTGCCCACTATTATGTGATATGGACACAGACACTGTCATCAGACATGGCAATCTATGTGTCACACAGATGACAAATGCAGCCATGGTATGTATACCATTGAGTGATGGTGCACATGACATTGCAGAGCAGATAATACTTGCACAGCAATGTTGTGTCCATGTACACATTGTGTTCCAGGGTGTAGCCAATCACTGAACAACTACACACATGCATCAAAGCCATGTATAATGTCATTAGATAGGGCTGTCTACACATGCACTGCATAGTGTTGTGCAACACATGGTCTGCCTGCTGACACGTCCGTGGTGACTGTTTGCCTTGAGATACTGTCACCCACCATCACCCACTATTGTGTATGTGTTGGATTGCTGGTGTGTGTGTGTGTGTGTGTGTGTGTGTGTGTGTGTGTGTGTGTGTGTGTGTGTGTGTGTGTGTGTGTGTGTGTGCATGTGTGCATGTGTTCATGTGTGCATGTGTTCATGTGTTCATGTGTTCATGTGTTCATGTGTGCATGTGTTCATGTGTTCATGTGTGCATGTGTTCATGTGTGCATGTGTGCATGTGTGCATGTGTGCATGTGTTCATGTATTCATGTGTGCATGTGTTCATGTGTGCATGTGTGCATGTGTTCATTTGTGCATGTGTGCATGTGTTCATGTGTGCATGTGTTCATGTGTTCATGTGAGCATGTGTGCATGTGTTCATGTGTGCATGTGTGCATGTGTTCATGTGTGCATGTGTGCATGTGTGCTAACATCATGTACAAATTGTAAAGTGCGTTTCCTGTCTTCCTTCCACAGATGCTGTGTTAGGCATGGCTGAATTCAGCAGGGAACCTCATGTCACCGCCACTAATAGTGAAGATGATGAGACATGTATTGTGGCACAGGAAGGTCTGACAGGGTCTGTCGTTGGTCTACCAATCGACAGTACACAATGGTCAACCCCATCTATACGCACACTCATACTGCCAATACATCCCTCGTCACCAATGGCCATGGCTGAGGGACAGCATACAGTTGGCATTGACCAGGAGAGTGTGGTACCTATGGCACGTGCATCCCCTCACAGCAGCCATAGCCAGATTACCAGAATGGTACCACATAGTCGGATGTCCAGGGGTTCTCGGGGGAGCACCACTGGTTGTATTTCCCCTGGCAGACATGCCTCCAGAGGTATTACAACCTCCAGTATGTTCTGGTCTGTAATGCAGGCACAGGCACTTATGGAACAGTACACCTGACAGGGACTAAGGGCACAGAGGGCCCATTACACTGCTATCAATGACAGCATCCGTGACCTTGCTGGTGCCATCCGGAATTACACCGAGGTCATTGATAGCCGTTGGAGGGAGACATTAGATGTCCTCCACAATGTGTTAGCCATGAGCCAGGACTGTGCGGGAAGGATGAGAAGCTGACGCGGATGCATGCCAGCAACAGCATCAGCTGGCAGTCATTGCGGATGGACCACGGATCACAGCCGCTCCCGTAGTGGCAGTACCAGACTGGCCTGTCCATTGACCATCCTACTAGACCACGTGCATGTGGCGCTGGCCAGTCCCAGCAGGAACATGGGTCCAGTCATCATACCTCTGCCTCTGATGATAGCACTCAGTTAGGGTTGGTACCCGATACTGCCTGTAGCACCCCTGCTAGGCACAGGTACGGTGTCCGTGGCTGGAGACAGTGATCTGTATGGCCTAGCAGGTACAGTCTGTGGCTGTCCCACAACTGCCCATATATGGCAGTCACATGGTGGAGTTGTGTGCATGCAGACACACACACACCATACAACTAGGGCTCACACATACACACACACATTACATCAACATTGGCCCATGCAGTACTGTTGTCCCTCACACACACACACACACACACACACACACACACACACACACACACACACACACACACACACACACACACACACACACACACACACACACACACACACACACACACACACAGACATGCCGATTGGATGGGTCAATGTTGGGCTCTGGCAAACCTACAACACACCCTGTGCATATGATGACACCTGTGCCACCTCCTGTCATCTGTCATATTGATGCAGGAATAGGCTAACATGGTTCTGATGCACAGGGTGACATTATAGCAGTGTAACAATAGTATCAAGTTGCCAACAGGAAGGCATACTGATATCCTTGTAGGTATATCTGAGCAGGCATTATGCATCACAGCTCTGATAGTCATTGTAGCATTGTTTACACCAGTGTTAGGTCTGAGTATGTATTGTCCACCCATGTGCCACTTGGCTGAAGTGTACAGTGTTGCCAGCATGTGTTAGTGAGTGGACAGTACGTGTGTAATGTGTGCATTACAAATTAGCAGGTGTACATCTGTGAACATGGTGTGTGCACTGTCTGCATGTCATACATAGTGGACATGTGGGATGTGCGACATACCCTGTTCTACACATTGTTAACATCTCATGGTATCTTTTGATGGCCAGTATGCATTCTACTACAGATATGTACTAACATGGGTACACATGTGTGTATGACATGGGTTGGCACTATGCTGTGGGTGATACCGTTGATATCTGTCAATGATCTGCAGTCTGGCAGTATACACCACCTCAACCACATGACTATAACCAATCATTAGATGATGTCCTAACAAATGACTAGGGAACTCAGTAACAGTTGGATCCTTCCAGTACTATACTATAACAGTAACCAGTGGTATTGACCGCCACACGTTCCTGGAACCACACCTGTGTGGCATAAAGCCCTCTTTGGTACATGCAAACATACTAGGGATATGTCCATCCACATCTGGAAATGCATGCATTGGCCTACACTGCATTCCCCGGATGGGACGCATATCCTGCACAAGGGTATGATACAGACAGATACCTGTTGTCCAATACATGCTGTATAGCAGTACGCCATCTATGGAATAGTCATCCACATTTACTATACATACTATCCCGACAGTACCACATAGATGGTAGCCCTGATCATGTATGTTGGGTACCAATGTGTATAGACAGACACGTGTTATGTAATCTGTCCCTTGATATACACATATCCATAGGTATTGTGGGGTCCCTCGGTGTTTCACATAACACATTATGGGCCTGCATGCATATCTACAGGGCTGGTGCACAACTATCATGACTGTCCATTATTGCCAGTCATTGTTGTGTATGAACATGTCTGACAAATACCCCAGCAATTATCCTCACTCACAGTACTCTAAAGTACATGTCATGGGTGTGTGTGGCAGGGATGTCCTTGGCCACGGATCACTACATTGGCTGGTCTTGATGCAGACATACATATGTGGCCTATGATCTGAGAAGCAGCGTCACAATCTGTCGAAGGTTACAAATGTATTCAAGTAGTATGCAGGCTTTACACCTATGTACTGATTGAGGTCACGTACACAAATCTATTTGACACGCAGATACCTGATGTGTGCAATGCACATACTGTTTGAAACATATGTCATACCATAGTAAAAGCAAAACCCACACTGCATTGACGACCTGTGGCACACACACACAGCGTTTGCAGGACTCAAACCCCTACCTAACTAGGTTATGACACTAGTGAAATATGCATTAACATGATGCGCTATTTGCTTTACTGGGAGCATTCTTTTCCAAAGCTCTATTTGTAGGATGCTCACATCATCACACTTGGCAAAGAGGTATTCACCACTCCTAATGTATTTCCACAGTCTGCAAAAAGGCCACTCCTCTCAAATGCAGTCTCACACACACACACACACACTCAGTATTTGCAGGATTCAAACCCCTACCTAACTATGTTATGATACTGGAGAAATATGCATTAACATGGCACGCTATATGCAGTACTAGGTGGTTTCTGCTCTCCTTGAATATTCGTAGGATGCTGACATCATCAGACTTTCCAAAGAGGGATGTACCTCTTTTAAAATGTGTTTTCACAGTCTCCAAAAAGACTACTCCTCTCAAAGGAAATCATACACATACACTCTACCACACACACACTTGGTGTTTGCAGGACTCAAACCCCTACCTGACGATGTTATGACACTAGTGAGATACACATTAACACAATGTGCTATTTGCTTTACTGGGAGCATTAGTTTCCAAAGCTCTATTTGTAGGATGCAAAGGGGTATTCATCACTCTTAATGTGTTTCCACAGTCTCCAAAAAGGCCACTCCTCTCAAAGCCAATCTCACACACACACACACACACACACACACACACACACACACACACACACACACACACAGACACATACACTCAGCAATTGCAGGATTCAACCCTTTACCTAACTATGTTATTAATGAAATACGCATTAACACAACACGCTGTATGCTTTACTGTGTGGTTTCTATTCACATGCTATATTTGTAGGTTGCTGACATCATCAGACTGGACATGGTAATGTGTGTGCACTTAGTGTTATGCAATCCCAGGAATGAACCTTGTGAGTCAGCAGGTGTGAACATCTTGAACAGGAATACACAATTCATACCCAGTGTAATCTATCTGTGGGCATATTACCATTCCTTCATATGACAATAAATATTCATGCACGGATTGTAGGTTTTGTGGATACCACATGTGTCTGTGATGTTGGTAAATGGCTATTCAAAGTCTATGTGGGACCTGTGTTGCTCCTGTCAGTGATGTATGTCCTGGGTGGCTGCCTTGCAAGATATCTAACAGGTTTGGGGAACATGATGTGCTCATTAACATACCACAGACTTTTGGGTTGTGTGTTTGTCGGTTTACAATATCTCTGTTCCTGACTGCAATCATGATGGACTCCATGGACTAGCATTTTGGACTTCATAGGCTTATAGGAATATAGTTTCCATGGTGTGTTGTGCACCAACACTTGTGGCGTGTGCCACATGTTACTGTAACACATGCAATGGTGTAAGATCCTGTAGAGAGTGTGAGGCTCAACAGACTGTTCGGGTGCAGTGTCTGTTTGCCCTGTTGTTCACTTATGACACATATGGGGAAACAATGTTATCCACGTGATGGGATTCATTTGGCATTAGGAGGACCAGTTTATACATTCTACATGTGATATCTCCTGGTATGATGTCAGGGCCTTTTGTCACTGGGAGGTGGGTATGTATGTATGGGCCTGTCTGACAGGATGTTGACATTGTCAGTCAGGTACAGTTGACCCTGACTCAGGACATATATGACTGTACATCGATATTTCTGACATTGCTGAAGGAAGTGTAATGTTTCTGTCTGTACTCCTTTGCAGATTATCTTTCCACAGCAACAACAAACCTGAACACTAAAACCCTGTTATATTCTTTTACACACTTAACACACTACTGATCCTTTGTGATCAGTCGACAATCATCATATCCTGGCATGTCCAAAGGTCGGTTTTCTGTGTACTCTTCAGTCCAGCTGGTGCATATTGGAATTCTGACGCATAGTTACAACTGCCTTATGTACACAGGTAACACTGTCCTCCTACCAACAAACTCAGATATCTGTGAGAGGTGCAACTGTATAGACAAACAGGAGGCTGAGCTCTCCCAAGCCATGACTGGCACAGTCTATCAGGTGGTGAAGGTAACCACACACACCACAAATACATTCACACATGCACCTATGACAACAGCAAACCGTATACATTGATTCACAATGACATACTTGGAGCTTCTAAATATACTCTGCCTAAGCAGCTGAGACAGCCAAAGCAGACATACAAACAACTGCTAACACACAACCATACACACATATCATCACATAGTTCACAAAGTCATTGTGCCACACAGTCACTGCCCTTAGGCCTACACAACACACCTCATACACTTGTATTAGGTGAGTATAATTGTCCATCACACTGACATCCCACTCACCAGGCTGAACAAGGTGAAGGTCACTTTGTGCTGTGTGTCAGGTGCCAGGATATGCCACATGACACATGCACTGTTGTCAGTCCACTGCAAGTACAAATATGGCTCCATCATTGACCATTCTGGTGTGTAGACCCTCAGACGTTCCTCCATGGACTACATGACAAGAGACATAGAGGGGCTCTCTGATCATGTAGCCCATGACAGTATGACCCTGACCTTGTGTAGCATCTTACCCTCACCGAGTACTATGTCACAGTATACAGATTACATGATCACTTTTAACAGTTGCCTAACATATTGTTGTCATTCACAGGGGATCCAGTGTCTGTCAGCCTGGGATTACATACTCCACATGCCATGTACATTCGCCTGTACGCCATGCACCTGTCACCTCTAGGCTTTCACAGACTGCCTTAGGCTCTTGACACACACATAGTGGCTGTTTGAAGCGAGGGTCAGATGACATAACCACAGCCATAGATGTTACAGGGTACAGGAAACGGAGAGTGATGGTGCTCAACAACTGATGTCTAACCCTCAGAATGCATGCACTCAGGACTCACATCAGTATGGAATCTGTCGATATATGTGCAGTAACAAACACCTGGTTCAGGCTCACAAAAGCACAGCAGCACTAACAGGTTTTACGTCATACCATGGATTTTAGACACAAGACTCCGGCCAGACAACAACAATAGGGGGGAAATGCATATACATCATTCTTACACACACCTCCAGGTTGGTAGCAGTACACAAAGCATTGGGGAACGTACATGTGCAACTGAGAGTGGGCAAAACTGCATTTCAGTTTGTAGACTGTTACAGACCACACTCCCAAACATGGGCACAACAGTCGTTATTCCTGGGAACACTGGAGAATGTAAAGTCTCACCAAACACCATTATATTGTGTGACTTAAAATACACAAACATTGACTGGATATACTACTCAAGCAGTGACACCCTCACACAACAGTTGCTAAGATTGTTACACTCAAATGCTAGGGCAGACCTGGTCACCACACCCACAGGGGGTTAAACATGTGGGACCTGATCATCACCCACATGGGGACTCTATGTTCCACAACAGAGGTATACCTGTAATTGTTAAGGTCGGAACATACATTCATCTCACTAGACATACATATCCCATACACACACACATCCTATGTGATCTCAGTGACATACTTCTCATGAGCAAACATCACACTTGTACAAACTGAGGTGGTATCCCTCAATGACCCTGGGACAGTGTTAATTATGACTCAGACAACTTCATACTTTACAAGCACATTCTATGGACAACTACTGGAATTCATGGATCATGCTATCCCAGATAACTACAAGACTCACTCCTCCAAAGGCAGGGGACCTGTCTACTGGACCACGGCCATTACTGAGCTATACAAGGACAGGAGGAGGCTACTACATTATAGAGCACAATCACAATCTTGAAAGCATCTCTGATCAGTACTATAGTATAGCTACGATCAGTTGTTGATTCATCTAAGGCCCACTTCTAACGGACACTTGCAACAGACACTATGGACAATCACAAGGCCTTATTTAGTTATGTCAGGGATCTGTGTGGGAACTCACAGATATGCTGTGAATTACTGCATAATTACAAATGATTCAGTGAACCCACTGACATTGCGAACATCCTGGACAACAGTTTCAGTGGGAATGTTTCCCCACCATCCCCCCTGCAGTGCACATGTCTATCACAACAGGGTGTAGCCTCCCTGACATCACAGATGAACATGTGTGTGCTGCCCTCTCCATAGCAGACAACACAGCATCAGTGGGACCAGATAGTGTCCCAGACTGTGGCATACATGAGATTCATGACAAACTTCACACTCACATTATGTCACTGTTCAATATCACAGTTACTACAGGATGTGTACCCATGGAATGGCATACAGCTACGGTGTACATGCTCCACAGTGCTGGTGCCACAAGGGACCCTGGACATTATCACAATATATTCAAAAATCAATAATGCCATGGCTGGAAATCACACTTCGAAGATCTTTATTAACAATTATCGTCTGTTATTGTTAATAAAGATCTTCGAAGTGTGATTTCCAGCCATGGCAGTGTTGATTTTTGAATTACTAGTGGACTTGACACTGTTTGGCTCACTTGTGGGTTACTATTATCACAATATATGCCTAACTATCCTGGTCTGCTATGCTATGGAGTGTATCATCATGGACCACATACACATACATATTGTGAACCTACAGACACTGGATCCTACACAATTTGGTGTTGTTGTGGGCATATCTTGCCTCTTGCAGATGTTTGATGTCTTTAAACAGTTAACAGGTCCATAGACATACACAGAGTTGTCTACACAGCCTACCTGGAGCTCGCACACCACTTCTACACAATACCCCACTTGGCCTTTACACATTAGATCACCGGATTCAATATCTACACATCTGTCACAAGATGGATTGCTAACTGGATCATGGATAGCACACACATGGTCAGTATTGCAGGTGCCATGTCTGACTATACACCAGTTACACGTGGCATCCCACAGGGCTCAGTCCTGGGACCTCTCCTGTTCTGTATATATTTCTGATACATACTGGCTAACACAGGAGGAATATGGATGACCATGTTTGCAGATGACTGCAAACTGTGTGCCATAATCAACTCCACAGCTGGCACAAACATCCTCAGAAAGGGTCTCACAAAGATGGATGACTGGTGCCAGAGCCATGACCTACAGCTACCTTACTTTAGATGCATAGTCATCACCTTTGGTAGTAACATTGTGCACACACATTACCACATAGGTGATGATACATCACGTACGGTGTGTGTGATTTGTGATTTGGGGACATGACTACTTAGTACTCTTGCCTTTGACATTCACATTGCCAATGTTGTTGGACACACCTTCTATTTAGGCAATCTTATCCCATACCGTTTTACATCCAGATCAGGTGGGGTCATTGTGACCCTGTAGTTATCTGGCACATGCTTGGATACAATGGCCCATTTCGGATGTACCTTACCCAACACCTGCAGCAACTGGAATATACACAGATTTACATAACCAAGTGGATCTAGGGACTCACACAGATGGTATGCACAGTTTGGCTATGGTCACCCCAGCTCTCCTCAGTTGCTTACTGCCTACTTGGATGCAGTCTGTGCCTTTTGTTTGATGCCATGTCCATCACAACATTGATGGACAGGCTCCACGTGAGAATATCAAAGTCCCTTACAGCTACATGCTCCAGGGACAGGTACATGAGCAATGATGTTAATAGGACATGCTGGAGGGGCATATTACCATCACAGAGGCTCCACTCATTCGGGAATGTGATCATAGTACCACATATGCACAGACCCACACTGACCACCTACAGGTGTCATCTTCACAGGTGGACGGGTGATCGTATGTTTAGCCCTGGGATATGTTATGGGTCGTTGCTAGACAGAGGCAGAATGAAATGAAAATATGTGAGATATCTTCTGTGACCTACTATTGACAGGCACAGTCTACTGATCTAGCATGATTGCAGAATACAAACACACTGTGGCTAGGCTTCTACATACCCTAGGGCAGATAGCCTAGTGTCAACCTCTGAACCTATGCTAATGTATGGGATGCACATTGTTCAGTGATGGTACTGATTGCAGGTTTTGTTTCTTCTTTGCTTTACCACTTCCTATGAACAACCTAGGTTTCTGCATAACATATTTAATTGTGACAGGATTTCACTATTTTATATTCTGTCTGTTGTCATATCACTGTATGCACATGGTGGATTGGTGAATAGTGCGAGGTTCCTGGGTTGACACTTGCAACTGAGGGATATGTGTGGCCCACTGCTGTACTCAAACTTGACCTAAGTGTGTGAGCATGCCCAGTTCAGACTTTCAGTGTTTTGTTGCCTGACATTTGTCTCATAGTTTCAAGTGTGTGAGCATGCCCAGTGTGACCTTGCAGTATGTTGCTGTCTGAGGTCCACTACGTTGGTTGATGTGTGTGAACATTACCAAAATTAACATTTATACTATATGTGTGTTGAATATCAGGTTCTATTATTACTGCAGGCCTCACCTTTGTGTCTTAACTCGACAGGGATTATGCTATGCCTGCAAGGTTTCCATGAGATACTTAGCATTGACTTATCAACACTTTTTATACAAGCTGACCATTGACATACTGTCATGGTTTAGTGGTTCTGTACTCTGACTATAGTGCACTGTATCCTGGGTTCAAGGACTGTTACTGCTTCATATTTTCATACATGCCAGAACAGACTGCTTCAAGAAAAGTGAAGCAAATATGAACTTGTTAACTTGCTTTTGATGAAATATACCCAGATTTGACCAGACTTGCGCAACATTGCTCAATGTTGCCCAACATTGCTGGACAGTGCACAATATTGCTGAACATTGCCTGAAGTTGTGCTACTTAGTGTGTGCAATTTTGTTTACATATACTAAATAGTGGTGAGAGCTGTTTAGCAGTGCTTTATATTGCTTAACACATAGCAATCATGCTTCAGATGGTGCTGCAGGGCTGCCTATGTCGGATGCACATTTTACACTCCCTATACATGTTTGTTAACAGGTAGTGTCAAGTTAGGCATCACTTTTAGTATATGACAGAGAGAGGTATCATTTCCAGGGTTCCTACTGAGCCAGTGTATATGCTATGCGTTGCCTCTTTGCCAAGGTCAAAGCATACTGGGCACGCCTCTTTCTGCCTACTGGGGCAGGCTCAGGTTGTTCCTCCTCCAAGTCACGCTCTGCCTGTGATGGCCTTGGCAATGGTGGGGGGCTGTTTGGCCTGGCCCTATGCTGCTCCTGCTGCAGCTGTTTTCGCAAGATCATATTGTGTAGCATGGCACATACCATGACTATTTGGGTACATGTAGTTGGTGAGTACTGCAAGGCTCCACCAGATGTGTCCAGGCACCAGAACTGTGACTTGAGCAGCCCAAACACATACTCGATTACATTTTGTGTTTGTGCGTGTGCTTCATTATGGCATTCCTGTTCAGGTGTGTGTGCATTTCTGATGGGTGTCATCAGCCACAGCTCGAGTGCATATCCAGCATCCCCCACTAGGTGACCATGAGGGATGTCCCCATTGGCAAATGTCTGGTACAGCTGTGTCAGATGCCAGATATGGGAGTCATGGTAGCTTCCAGGGCAGCCAGCACACACATTCATTATTATGCCCTGGGCATCATACACGACCTGTCAGTTGATGGAGGGGTAACCCTTGCAGTTATAGTAGACCCTACCCCACTCACTAGCTGGTGCTTTGATGTGAATCTGTGTGCAGTCTATTGCACCCACTACCTCAGGGTATTCCGCTATTTGCTGGAAGAGATGCATATTGCTGGCCAATACCTCACGGGAATTGGGGAAATATACATGATCACCGACATGTGCTGCCATGGCATTCAGGAACTGGTGCAGTACCCTAGATGCTGATGCCTGTGAAATCCCCATCATATCACCAGTTGGTCTCTGGAAGGTACCTGTCGCTAATATTCTTAGGCCAACACATACCTTGGTTTCCAATGGGATGGGTTCCCCTCTGTTGGTTCTGTGTGTGAGGCGTGGCCTGCACAGCTCAACAATTTGCTGCATGAGGTCTCTGTCCACTCTATAGTGCTCCACTATCTCCAGCTCATGTAGCCCCTGGTAGGTTACCATAGGCCTGTACACTCTTCTCCGTCTCCTCACTGTGGGTTGCTCAGCAGCATTTGCATTGTCACCACCCTCAGCATGTTGCATATGTCGCCTTATGACAGCAATGACAGCCCCTAACATTTATTTGTCTCAGTAAAGCTTTTTCAGTTTTCACTTCTATTAGCTTACTGCAGTGTTGCAGTGTGTCTGAGAAATACATACTGGAATGTTTTTTGCTGAGTTTTGAGTGTGGGGCTGGGCTGGGCTGGGCTAGTGTAATGCCTGTGTAATTGGCTGATTCTGATTGTTTTCACCTGCTAGCTCTGCTAGTACTCCCTGGTTAACTTCCTACTATTTGTTGTGCTTCCTTTTCCCTTTCAGTTTCCTCAGGGGGCAGTGCCATGCAAACAATCGCAAACACGCGCACACCAGCTCACACGCACGCACACATGCTTACATGGTCTAAAACTTGCTTATTCCTGTTAAAACGCGCGCACACCAGTGCAAATGCACTTGCAACTGTTTGCACAGCCTTACATATGCTTACACAAGCCTACACGTGGGCACACATGCTTCCACGCACACTGTCTTTCTTGGGTTTACTGGCATGCACACACGCGCATGCACGCTCAGCAAGAAATGTTGGTGTTATCCGCAGCATTCACCTTTGATTTCTTGACTTTACCTGGCCTACCTGTTGACACACCTCTTTCACTATTATGTAAATGTAAACTGACACATCTCACTCTGCTCCAATGAGCTGCACTCCTTTCATACATACCCCCCTCGTGATGTCACCTATCTTCTACTCTGTTACTCCCCTTATCCTACTCCTACACTCCACTGACTTTGCTCATTTGCTATGTGAACTTGCGATTCACTATCATAACTCTCATTTGCATAGGATTGCCTACTACTGCTTAGTTACATCTCTTAGACTGAGCTTCCCCCCTTAGCAACCTCTACTCGGTGGCCATGTTCTCTTCAGTCTGCCATTCCCTTGCATTGTAAATTCATTTTAACTATGAAATCCACATTTGTGGATCTTAATTATTAATTTTCTGCTTTTAAGGGCGCAGCGCGTTTGTGTGGCGCTGCACTACGGTTAAACCCCGGAAATCGGGATTAAAAAAAAAAGTTATTTTATTTTTAATTTGCATCACTTCCCATTGCCAATGGCCATATTTTTGGCCATTGACATGCTTCCTCCTGTGAATGCATGCTTTTTTTCCAGCTGACACGGCTCCATTTTGCTATTTGTAGAACCGTACTCAGTTATCAACTGAATGCATTTCTGCAAATAACACTACTCCTACTCGGACAGGTTCAGGTTTCCTGGATCGCAAATTTACCTCATTTGCATGGCTTTTGCCTGCAATTGAGGTAATTTGCATATCCCAGCCCTGTCCATGTAGGACTAGTTTGGAGAGCTCAGTTGCACGCCCCTGCCGGCTATTCCTGGATCGCTCGGCGGACATGTTGGCTTGCTGGAGTCTTACTCTACTCTTAGAGTCCGTGGAAGCCTTCGTGAATCCGGCCCACTATGCTGTCTTGTTACAAAGTCACTGCGATTACAGAATTGCACTGTCAATGCTATGCATTTTCCAGTTCAAACTATACATTAGCTGTGCCATGCCTTGCCCTACTTGAAATCATGTTGCTTATCTAGCGCTGCTGGCTTAATATTTCTTTTCTGTTTCCATTATCCTTTAACCTTGCATAATATCTGTCTCCAAATAGCTTTCCGCATGATTAAGAATCACTTTGAGTCATATGCAGACACAGTCATGGCTCTGTCCATGTCATCACATTGACAGGCAAAACACAGCTCGAGAGACTGTAATTTAAAGGGTCTCTCAGGATTTTGTGCCACCCTGTTATTTTCACTTTGAAATTGGCATTTTCTGACAAATTCAGAACAGCGGACAGGCATACATGTTCCTGTGGGTTTCTCCTCATCTCCCCAAAACATGTTTGTTGTTTCCATCTCAAACTTGAGAGCAATGCAAATACAGTGCAGCCAAAATTTAATCATCTGTGATATGCAGCATCCTGTAAATAGGATAACATGGATCACAGACTGTGTGCAGTGCTAGGGTTAGCCACTTGGTGATGTTAAAATTACCTCAAGGCATACCTCTCAACTATTCAGATTTTTGCAGAATGTCCAGGATTTTGCTTGATATTTTTGGTTTGTTCGTCATAAAATCTGTACTTTTCTGGCAACTCATTGAGGATTAATGTCACTAAATAATGGCATGCATTTCAGTTGCAGACTTTATAGCTTTAAGAAAACGTATGTCAATACAAAACCTATTATTCTATCAACTTTCTAAATTCATAAGAGCAATATTTAAAATCTGTCCCTATTTATGAGCCTTTTTACCCCCATTATCTTAGGCTTTGAACAGATTTCTTGAGATAAGAGATTGAGAGGCATGCCTCTAGGTGATTTGGTCACATTGTCTAGTTGACTTGTCTTAGTTATCTGAGATAGGTCTGTTGAGTGAAAGCTGGAAATAAACCAATCAACAAAATATAGGTTTGGTAAATAGAAACGGTGTGGGAAGTGAGGTGAGGTAGAGTCTGTTGAACACAGTGAGTGATGTCATCAGAATCAGTGACTGGCTTCACTGTAAGAATAGGGCACTATTCTTAATCTCAGCCTATATCCTTACAGTAAGGTTGTGGCAGCAAGAAAGTGTATATTCATGCAGTAGGTGCAGGACCTACTAGATAAAGTAGGATGGCATGTCCTTGGAGAGGTGTGCTTCTAATAATCTAAAGACTACTTATCTGAAACTGAATTTACCGATACAACAACACAGAACTGTTAATTTACCGAACAATCACACTACCAAATTTTTTAACAGGGAAGTATGCATTTAGCCAACCCTGAATGAAGAAACACACTGCAGTATGTCAAACCCACCCAGGTAGGGGGGGTACACCCCCCACACCCTGATAACTAAATATACCAACTTTGGGATCACAGCAGAGTGAGAAAAAGGGAAATTTTTCCCATGTTGGCAAAGTACATACGTTCCCTGTTAAAACATCCGGTAGTGTGATCATTCTGTAAATTAACAGTTTGGTGTTGTCATCTCGGTAAATTCAGTTTCAGGTAAGTGGTCTTTCAATTATCAGAAGTAGACCACCTGGAAGACCTGGATATTCATTGCAGACAGACAGAACAGGATATGAGGACTCCCTGGGTCCACATGCATGGGCAGCAGGAATAAAGAAGGAGAGGCCATTCTACACATCTGTCTTGTAAATGACCAGATGGTGTCCAACACATAGTTCACCAAGAGAGACAATCAGTCACAAGATCATATAAAATGGTGCTGAACATGCAAGGAAAGGACAGGGATAGAATCACAAACTGTAAAGTCAACCCCAGTAAAACAGCTGGCAGACAACACAGACCATTAATGGCCACAATCAGGTGCAAACAGTTGTCAGAGAAGGTTCTATGGTCAATGGAGACTAAGTTAAAATCCTGGAAGTTGAAGTGAAAGCACAAGAGTTCAACGAAATACTCAGGGCTCCAGCAACTCAAGAAGAAGGGGAAATAGGTGGAGCTAAGGAGGAATGTCAGCCCCTCAAAAGAGCATTGCATGGCCAAGCCAGGCACATAAGGAAAGATGGTGGTGGAATACAGAAGTCCTGGAAGTTATCAAAAGAAAGAAGGGATGCAGGAAAAAGGGAGCTAGAAAAGATGAGCCAGTCCAAGACGAAATACCGACTGGCTAACAAAGAGGCTAGCAGGGCAGTTGTAATATTAGTAAAAGGTACCAGAACACACTACCAACTTCTGGAAAGTGATTTAGAAAATGGCACAATGAAACCCTATGAGGCTGCAAGGCAAAGACAGAAAGATAAAGAAGGTAGTCAGACACCATTTATAAGGGAGGCCAGTAACAACCTGCTCACCAGTCTACAGGACATCAAAGGCAGATGGAAACAGTACTTTCAAAAGCTTCTGAAAGAAGAAAACCCCACAGAAGCAGCATTGCCCCATACACAACCTATGATGAAAGAAGAAGAAGATCCCGTCCTAGAAAAGTAGCAACAGAACTCAGGAAAATTAAGTCAGAGAAAGCAACTGACTCAGATAAAGACATGGCAGATATGATCAAGATGTTGGGTGAGATACAGGAGAAATGGCTCCTGAGGGTTCTCATAGCAGTAGGGAAAGAAACACATATCACAGATGACTGGAGAGAGAATAAGCATGCTAGTGCCAGTGTACAGGAACAAAGGGGACATTCACAAATGTGAGCAGTGTAGAGATATCAACCTCCGGTCACACTGCATAAAAGTGCTACAGAAGATAACTGATAAATATGCAGAGAAGCAGAAAATAAGATGTGCTGTTTGGATTCAGATCAGGGTGCAGCACAACCGCCCCAATATCTGCAGGGAGACAGACACTGAAGAAGAACCTGGAGATAAGGAAAATGTCCAACTCGGCATTCCTAAGCTTAGAGAAAGCATATAATAACTTCGAAAGAAAGCTAATTTGGGCATTCCTGTAATGACTAAGTCCTGAAAATATTTGTAGAGTACAGCTATGTACAGAGAACATCTAATTCAATTCAGGACAGCTTTTTCACAATACCTAAAGAACAAAAACATCTGTAAATGCAAACATCACTCCTCTTAAACCACTATGGTGTCAGTAATTACTAACAAGGTGCTCCTAAACTGTGATATCTGGTGTGTTATCAGTGTTGTCACTAACGGTATGTGCTATGCAATACAGCAGCTATAAAAGACACAAATGGCTACTGTCTTTCCATATACTACTTTCAGCAGTTTATTTTATCATATTATATATTATTTTTGTTTATCAGAAAAGTCCAACTGCGTTAAAAAAAACTTTGTAGTGGAAGCCAGGAGAAAAGCTCCAAAAACATATCACACCAGTTATTAACACTAATTATTTCATTTTACTCTTTTAATTTCTCCAAGCCTTTTGGGTTTTTAATACCACCATGAAGGGAATGGACCCCATTCCTAAGTCAAACTATGATTAAAGTTCAATCTTTGATGTCAGCCAGAAGTACTCTTCACAGCACCCACAATGTGCCCAGTAATGACTCCTTCTGCAATTCATACGGGGTTACATGTATTGGTAACATACCTAAATAAAATTGTAGATTCTTTTTCATAAGACTCATTGATCCTACAACTACTGGAACTGTCTAGGTATCTTTCTTCCACATTACTGTCATTTCTGCCTGCAAATCCTAATATTGTGTGACTTTGTGTCTCTCTGTACACAAGACACCGTAATCAATGGATGTGGCAATTTCAATAATCAATGCTACTTTTGTCTTCTTTTCATGGACTACTATATCTGGTTTTCTAGTATCTACCTTTTGAACTGTTGGTAATGGGTGATCCCATGTGATGTAGACTTCATCACTTCATCATTTTCTGTGATATTTTATGGCTCATGTTTCCAGTGTTTTGCAGCCACATCAATACCATAATGTTTGCACAATCCCCAGTGCAGTCTTGCCACATTATTATGCCTTTCAGTATACAGTCCTTCTGCCATTAACATGCTGCAACCAGCAATGAGGTGTGTAACTGTTTCCAATTCAGTTTTACAAAACGTACATTTATCTGTTTCTCCCACATGTTCAATGGACATTATAAACCAATGTGTATGTAGCCCACTATCTTGGGCTGCAAATATGAACCTTTCATCTCTTGGTTTGAATTTGCCTCTCCTTAACCATTTCTGCATTCAGTCCTGATCAACATGAGGGTCTTCCAAGAGGTTTCTACACTTGCAACTATATTTATGCATTTTCCACATTTCTTGCTTTCTCATCTGATCCTTCACCTTATATTCTTTCTTTTGTTTTTTTTTTGGTACATTCAGTTGCTGCCTGAGGTTTATCTACTTCTGGTTTTGTTTCCATTCCGACTTGACACCAATATGCTTCTGCTAGACTAAGCAGAGAAATCATCTTAGATTTATTCTCCTCATGTTTTAAAACTTTCACTATGTGTGGGTCTTCTGAGGTCAGCAGTTATGCGTGCAGTTCCACAATTGCAAATCTATATGTGTGATCAGTTTCAAGGAGGCCCCATCCCTCCTTCAGAACGGGAAATATATAATCTTGGTACACTGATTTTTATAAATCATTTGGTGAGCATGATGCATCCTTCTTTTTTTCCTGTCTAATCAATCCCATACATTTTGGGGCCAGTCAATCACTCCAAAATTGGAAGATAGGGCAGGAAGGACAAATTGGTTCATAGCTTGAATTTAGTTCCTAGATGTCAATGCTGTTTTCAGGATTAATTTAAGTCTTCTAAAGTATTCTTACTAAGTTTTCTTCACATTTGTTCATGTTTTATTGTTGATCCTTCATCAGTTTCCAGATATTTATACACTCCCTCTTGCTCAAGTTCTTTTATATCATATTCTTGTCCCAAACTGATGTTTTCTTGGTGCTGCAGTTTTCCTGCTTTAAAGGTTGTTTTTTTTTTCTCATTTATCAAGAGAAAATTACATTCTTATATAATCTGAAAGTTTTGACAACTTGCAGTTGTGCTTTCAGTTCCTCATCTGATGAACTATACAGTTTTAAATCAATGACAAAGAGAAGAATGAAAAGTCTTTTCACTTTGTTGTTTTCTAGGAGCTAAATTATAGTCATGGCCTAAGCTGTTAAGTAGACAATTTAATGGGTTAAGGGCAAGACAGTATAGCAGCAGTGACAGAGTCACCCTGGAATATCTCCCTTTGAATTTTTATCCCTGGGATAATAGTTTGTCCTTTATCATGGCTTAATTGTAAAGTGGTCTGACACTGTGTCATGGTCACTGTAATGTGGTCGATTAGTGTAGGGTGTATCTTATACACTTTTAGGCACTCTTTTATCCATGAATGTGGGATAATATCAAATGCTTTTTTGTAGTCAATCCATGCCATACTTAGATTCTTCCCCTTTTTACAGTTTTCCACCATGACTTTATTTAACAACAAATGATCCTTTGTTCCATATGACTTTCTTTTATTGACGTTTTGTTCAACTGCCATAATTTAATTTTCTTCTAAACTCTGTCAGCATCGATTCCAGTGTGCAGTTTATACATCATTAGAAGGCAAGTTATGGGTCTATAATTTGTAGGGTAGCTTGCAGGTTCACTCTTAAGTAGGAGCATTGCTTTTATCATTGTTAGCCAGGTTAGTGTCTGTTCAGGGTGTGCATAAAAATAGTTCTTACTTATGGCTAAATATTCGTGCAAAGATGTTAATACTTTTAACTAGAATTTATGTACAGCATCTGGGTCTGGGGTTTTCCAATTAGAGACTTTCCTTAACTTTATTTCCATCTCTCTGGCTGTTACTTCATTCCATTTCATATCCTGTACCTTTAAACTTCGTATCTTTTCTTTTACTTCTTCTATCCATTTAGCTTCTTTGTTATGTTCCACAGGATCTTCATAAATACTTCTCCAATGTATATTTATTTTTTTCTTTTTTTGGTGGTCTTTCAATTTCTTTTACCTGTTTCCCAATTCTCTGTAAAACTTTTTTGGGTCATCAATAAATTGCTTATTTTGTAATTTCCTTTATATTTATCTGTGTATCTTCTATGTTCTTCTGCCTGTGCTTAGATTTTTAGTTTATTTATGATAGTGCATGATAGATCCTGATCTGCTCTAATATTGTGCATTGCTTTTATCACATCTATCTTTCTAAGTATTTTTGTTGATCTGTTCTCTCCTATACTCTTCTAACAGTGACACTTCTTGTCTTAATTGCTTTATAGTTTTCTTTATTTGATACTTCCATGATGGTATTTGATTTCTCCCCTACCTTTCCCTCAGTACCATGTGTTCTTGTGGTAGAACTTTATCAGTTATTAATTTAGCTGCAGAGTAATATATCCTGTTTACTTCTGTTATATCTCATGGATCTCTGTGGGCAGTCCTAATTACTGTGTTCATTTGTTTTATCAAACTTCTGTCTCTTTGGGTTTTATTGACCTTCTGACTTTCTTTATTTTTTGATTGATCTTAATATGTATAGCTATCTCAATTAAATCAAGCAACTCTTCTCTTACCTCAGTTTCTTCTAATGTGAGGGCACATTTTTTGTTTTCCATTTCCTACGGGCATTCTATAGAAAGTTCTATAGCATCTTCCTGTGGCACTTTCTCTTCAATTTCATCCTGTGCCATCCATTGCTCTGTCATATAGGAACTCTCTGGTCTCTCACTCCTCAACATTAACTGTGTCAGAGTTTCCACAGTTTCCTGTTCTTTCCCTTGCTGTCCAGCTTCAAGTGAACATTTATACTTGTTTCCTGTGGAAGGCTCCAACATATCTTGATATGGCACCTGACCAATTGCTTCCTATTCCACTGGTTTCCCCTTAATTTGGGTGTCCATTGCTCTATCCTGTTGTGGTGCTTTCTGAATTAGATTTTGTGCACTGAATCCTTCACTTTGCATGAACTCCATTACCTCAGTTTCTATTTCTTTAACTTCTCCATTACTAATCTCCTTTTCTACTTTTCATCTTTATCTTCTTATTTTTCATATTGTAAAGTTTCCATGTCTGTATTCCTTGGCCTGTATTTCTCTTCAAATATCTTTGGTGCTGCTCTTTTTTTATTGGTTAGTTTTGCTTTCTCCTTTGCATAGATATTACACCATATTAAATCTCTTTTTCTTTCCCATGTCCATATTTCTTCTTCAGATGTCTCCTGATCTTACTGTTTCTCCTTACTTTGAGGACTTGTTCCATCTTGCTGTGATGTAACATGTGTTAGACCTTCTACACCAAATCCTTCACTTTGCAGGCACTCCATAACTTCAACTTCTGTTTTTTAACTTCTACTTTACTAATCTTCTTTTCTACATTCCCTCTTTGTGATATTATTTTTTATTGTGAAATTTTCCATATCTGGATGCCTTTGCCTCTATTTCTCTTCCATTATCTTTGGGGTTGCCTTCTTTATATTGATTAATTTGGCTTTTGCCTTTGCATAAATATTGCACCATATCAAATCTCTCTCTTTCCCATATCAATATTTCTTTTTTATACATTTCAAAAATCTGTAGGATTTTTGTTGTTTATATATTCACACTTCCACAGATGCTTCTTTTTCCAAACAGATCAAAGTTTCTTGGTCTGTATACTGTTTTTCACAAAACTGCTGTATTAATGAACATGCATTTTTATTTGAGGCTTCTGACAGTTTTTCTTGTGGAAGTATTTTTCTTTCCTCTAATTTCTCTCCTAACTTTTTTGTATATCTTCTGTCTGGAAATTCTAGGCTTTTTGTATAATAGTAACAATACATAATGTCTTTCTTATCTTCAACAGTCCACTCTATTGTCTCTATGGCTCTCCTTTGGACTATCAGTTTTTGTGATTTTTATGGACTGCTACTGCCTTCTACAACAGAGAAGCCATCCTCCCCCTGGACTTGGGCTAGCCTCATTGTAGGAATGTTTCTGTATTTTGAGGATTCTACACTGTCATCTTTTCCAGCCCTAGCACTATTGTGCCTACCAGGATTGGCCACTTTTCTATCCTGGGTTTTGTGCACCCAGCTATCTTTTTTTAAATTTTTGACCTACTTCTATCCATGATGTATGCTATATAAATACAGTCTACGTATCAGTGTCATCTTGGTGAGATGTTGTGAAAAAACAGGGTCCACCTCATGAACGTATTCACCAAGACTTGAGGATGAATTCACCTTCAGCAATACTATTCTCCATTGCTTGCTGACCTGTCATCTGTCCATTTGGACACCTATGTCATTTTACCTGTGTAGACAACATGTTTGCAAAGAAGGAAAAAGTGAATACAAATTATTAGTCTAAAAATAAAGTAATTTACAGAAATATTACAATAAAGCATTAAAACATAATACTGGATGATTTTGTATATACATATAATAAGTGCATCAGGATTATAGTATATAAATATTGTACGTTAAGGGAAGCTTTAGAAGTTAACCTGGAGATATACAGGAGAAAAGTCACCTGATTGTTAAGTGACATTTTAATTGTGGTTTGAACATGCTTACATTCTAAATTGATCTCACTGATAAAGTGATGACATTCCATAGTTTAGCAATACCATTTGAGTACAGGGAATCACCTGCATATTGCAAGATTTAGTTATACTGACTAGAGGTTTGTCTTTAGCCCATCAAGTTCTATTGAAGGAGTAGTACTGTATGACTTTATTGAGGGCTGGGAAACTTTTGAGCTTGTACATTAGTTTTTGAACTGTAGTAAGTTGAGAAAGTGATAGATATTGTGGCAGCTGTAACCAGTTTAGTTAAATGAGTCCCAGACAGTGGTGAGCTGTAAAGTGATAGTTTGCAGCAAATTTGGCAGCGTTATTGTTGCACTGCTATAGTTTAGATAATAGTGAGGCTCTAAGGTAAGTAAAAATATGGACAGCGTAAAGGAGATATGGCAGTAGGAGATTTGTGGCTATGCATTTCCTGGGTGTGATGGTGAAGTAAGCTTTATATAGGGAACCTAGTTTTTGGTGAAGTTATTTATTTATTTATTTACTGCTTGTGATATTTGCTGGTCAAATGTCGACTGGCAATCTGTAATGACACAAAGTAATTTAATCATTTGTTCATTGTATTACTGGCAGAGGCGATAGCAAATAATGCCTTTTGGACTGTCAGTTTTTTAGGGGTAAAGTGTTTTTGTATTTAGTTTTTCAGGGGGTTAGCAGGAGATGTGAAACATTTAACTATGTTTCAATAAAGGAAACAATTGCTAAGTACAGATTAAGTACAGATTAAGTATTGTATCATGTTTAGCAGCTGTATGGAGGTTGCTGATGAAAAGATTAAATAGTAAAGGGCCTAAGATTGATACTTGTTGGACACTGATGCTTACTGGTAGGAAATTGGAGAAGTCATTTTGCCATTTAACTGCTTGAGCACCATTAGAGCGGCAGCTAAGAACTGGTAAGTTCTACAGAAAAGGGCACCCACAGACAGGTGCAAGGTGGTACACTTACACCCCCTGGAACCGGCTGGCCGGGAGATAAATTTTTGTTTAATTAAAAAAATATATGTTGTTTTTTTTTTTTTTTAGAACACCCCTTGCATCCAATCGCACAGACGCAACAAATGTTTGCGACCTGTTTTCATCTTCTGTGTCTGTACGACCAATGGTTTATGTCATCATCTTCTGCTCCCATGCAGAATTTGACTTCCAGAAGATGTTTGGACTGCGGATGAACATACAAGTGAGAGGTAAGTGTTGCATGTGTGTATTTAAGTGTTTAAGAGGTGTGTGTGTGTAAGAAATAGGTAGGTAGTGGCGTGTGGATGTAAGAAGTAGGTAGATAGGTAGGGGTGTGTTTGCATATATGTAAGAGGTAAAGGTAGGTGTGTGTGTGTGTGTGTGTGTGTGTGTGTGTGTGTGTGTGTGTGTGTAAGCATGAGGGAGGTATGAGTGTATGTGTAAGAGGGAGGGGGGTTCATACCTCACAATTATCCAGATTTTTGCCTCATATTTTCGGTTTGTTTCTCATAAAATTGTGTTTTTCTGGCAAATCATTGAGGACTTAAGTCTGAAAATAATGGCAGAAATTTGAGCTTTAGACTCCATATCCTTCAAAACATGCATACTAATACAAAACGTGTTGTTCTATCCACTTTCTAAGGAGGTAGGGGGATGTATGTGTGTATCATACCTCTCATCTGTACAGATTTTCACAGAATGTCCAGAGTTTTGCCTTATATTTTTGGTCTGTTCCTCATAAAAATTCTATTTTTTTGACAAATCATTGGAATGAGCTAAGGATTAAAGTTACTAAATAAAGACATGCATTTGAGTTTCAGAATTCATATCCTTCAGAAAATGCATTCTAACACAAATCATGTTAGTCTAGCAACTTTCTAAATGTGTCCCTAGTTTTAGGCCATTGTCCCCAACATTATAACAGGCTTTGTCCAGATTTCTTGTGTTAAGAGACTGAGAGGTATGGTGTGTGTGTGTGTGTGTGTGTGTGTGTGTGTGTGTGTGTGTGTGTGTGTGTGTGTGTGTGTGTGTGTGTGGTGTGGTGTGGTGTGTAAGAGGGAGGTAGCATACCCCTCAGCTCTACAGATGTTTGCCCCATATTCCTCCTAAAAAGAACTGAATTTGCTAAATAATGACAGACATTTGAGTTTTACATGTCATATCCTTTAGAAAAATGCATACTAACACAAATCCTGCAAATTCTGTTATTCTTGCAAT
The DNA here is from genome assembly GCF_019279795.1 of Protopterus annectens. Lineage (NCBI taxonomy): Eukaryota > Metazoa > Chordata > Ceratodontiformes > Protopteridae > Protopterus > Protopterus annectens. The sequence goes on from NC_056743.1 coordinate 1,762,920,237, forward strand.
TTTGTAAGTTCATAAGAGCAATATTTATAATCTGTTGCTATTTATTGTAGGCTGTGTCCAGATTTCTTGCACTAAGAGTTTGAGGTGTGTGTGTTTGTGTGTGTGTGTGTGTGTGTGTGTGTGTGTGTGTGTGTGTGTGTGTGTGTGTGTGTGTGTGCGTGTGTGCGTGCGTGCGTGTGTGTGTGTGTGTGTGTGTGTGTGTGTGTGTGTGTGAGAGAGAGCGAGAGAGATTCAAGGGAAGATAAGTTTACTGGCGCTCATGCTATGGCTGTTTAAAATATGCAACTGTTTTGTTTAGCAAATGGTATCACTATTGTGGTTTAGAATTTTAAAGCAATGTTAGTAGCACTGCAGGTAGCATACTTGCATCTTGATGTAGAGGGCTGTAGGCTCTACTCACACATCATGTAGATTTGTTTTTCAAGAGGGGGTGGGGTGCTGAAGTCTTGAGTATGTCCTCATTTGAATGACATGCCTAGTAACTATGAACCTGTTTTCAACTTTCCACCCATTCCCTATTGCAATGCACCATCTTACCATTGTTTTAATGTAACATAGGCAATTTATAAGGACAGCTGGTACTGAATGTGTAGAAGAAAACCTGAAATATAAAGTTGCTTTCTAGCAACAACCTCTTCATTAGTTTCAGATCTCTTTAATGTGGAATTATTCAGATGACTTTTACTTCTGCAGATATTGTGCATATCGACTGATATTGGTGGATTTTAATGACAGACGTTTGAGTGGCATTTTATGGTTGAAATGTTCTGAACTGGGGAGTTTGTCATTATTGGTTCATATGTTTTGTTTCATTGTTTACTAGATAAATGTTCAAAACTGTAAATTTAAAACACACTCTAACAATATCTCTGTAATCTGTACAACTGTTTTTCCCCCACCCACCTGCCCAGTTGTTGTGGTGATCTTAAATCTTGGTGGCTTTGAGTTGCCCGCCACTGGCATAAAGTTGACACTGAACACTCCCCCCAGTCACATTACATCAGCTCATTCTACTGTTTATAGTGAGAACTAAGGAAAGGCCCACCCCTTTAGCGTCTGAACCTTGAATTATGTTATTATTTTCTGTCTGTACCATTCTACTTCATTTTGCTGTTTGCCATATTTATTACTGCTTGTTGTTAGCCTCACTAAATTTATGACAGTATTCTACTGAATCACTGCTTTATTAGTGCTGTCTGTTACTATTGGGATTTGTGAGCTATTATTTCAAAGCAATCTACTGATTTACTATATTTTATTGCTATCTACTCCAATTTATTACTGTTTAACTGCATGTTATTGCATTTCATTGCTGTTTAACTGTATTTTTTCATACTACAAGTGCTATCCTTTTGACTATAAGTGATTAATCTGTGCGTCATTGTGAGTTTTTCTTATTGAATTCTTAACCTTAAAATTGAGTAGCATAGTCTAAATACAGACCTGCAGCATTTTGAGGTATTACAGCTACAAGTTAACTGTTTTTTCTGCAAAAAAAAAACAAACAAAAAAAGTTTTAAGCTTGTTTTCCGCCTTCTTGTTACTAAAGTAGTCCAGATACAGATTTGCAGTATCCAGGACTGTTTTGTAAGTTTCTGAGTTCTCCAGACCTTTCTCTGTTAGAGGGAAGCCTCCTAGCTTATCAGTGGGAGTGGTAAACACCAGATATCCTATCTACAAGAGAAGTGGTTTCTGGCTCTGAAATTGTAGTTTATTGGCCATTTGGGCAGTTTTTTTATCCTTATAGGTTCATAGGTAGGTACTAGGCCATTGGCTCTGTGACCTACATAAGCCTAGCCAAAAATTTCCCTGGCTTTCGCCACCCAAGAAAATTATTTTCCTGAGTCCCTGTCAAGCAGTGCCACAGAAGTGATCCCCAGGGTGAATTTTCTATTTCCCATTCAGTTGTCAAGATTTTTCTTAAAGAGGTCCAATGAGGAGCTTTGCTTGACATGAATGGATAGTTTGTTCCAGAGTATGGGAAGTCTCTGGGACAGGAATCTATTCCTCCAGCATGTTCTGTTTAATGTGGTGACAAGGTTTAGGTCCCTGGAGTGTGTGATTCGAAGAGACTGGGATTTCTTTAAGTGTAGCATGTCCAACAGCTCTGGGTTTGACATAGCTTTGTATGTTAGGCAGAGATCGCCTCTGAGTAAGTGAGTTTTTTGAGACGGTCTGCGTATGGCATCTGTTTGAGGCTGGTAATCCTCTTAGTGAGGTATTTCTGTGGCCTTTCCAATTGTTGTAGGTATCTTGTGAGACACATGCCAAATGGGGCATTGTACTCTATAACAGGTCTGATGAGGGATGAGTAGAGAGGAACAATGACCTCCATTTTTCTAGAGGAGAACCCTTTTGTGCTGAGGTGTGCCACTTAGAAGGATTTCCTGACTACTGTGGCGATGTGGTTATCAAAGTAGAGACAACTGTCTACCTGTGTCCCGAGGTCACTTATCACACTTTCAGTGTTTAGTGAGCTACCGCCTATGTGGTAGTTCATGGGTACCAAGTTTTTCCCAAAGGGGATGACAATGCACTTCTTGGCATTGAGCTTGAGGCCATGACTTTTGACACCAAGCATCTGTCTCTGTGAGGCCTATTTGTAGAATGTCTACCTTCATTAGGTGATCCTATTATGGCTCCAAGTTTGCAGTCATCTGCGAACTTTGTTAGCAAAAGACCTTCTGTGTTGGCCTATACTTCAGAGACATAGATGCCGAACAGGAGAGGACCCAGGACCGAACCCTGTGGTACTCCACTTATCACTTGTCTGAAGTCGGACTTGGAGTCAGCTCCTTTTACTGTGTGGGGTCTGTCAGTGAGCCAATTGGCCACCCATCTTGTGACATAGGGATTTATACCCAGTTTAGTGAGTTTATCTAGAATTCCAGAGTGGGGGATGGTATTGAAAGCCTTGGTGAGGTTAAGATAGGCTGTGTGCACTACCTTTCCCTCATCTATGGCTCTAGTGACTGCTTCAAAGAAGTCAATCAGGTTTAGTAGACATGATCTACGTTTTACAAACCCAAACTGAGTGTGGTCCAGGTTTGGAGGTTATCTATGTCTTTGTTTATAAGCGCCAAGATGATCTGTTCCATGGCCTTGCAGACCAGGCTCGTCATATCCTTTTCATCTTTCTGGTTTAAAATCCCATGTTTGCATGGGTTTGCACTTGTTTAAGCTCTGCGGAGCCTGTTTTGGCATCTTGCAGACTACAAGAGCAACAGAAAGGAGAAAGAGAGACTTTAAGTGCCTCCATTTTGATTTTTTTCTGTTTATATATATATATATATATATATATATATATATATATATATATATATATATATATATAAAGGCTTGTCCAAATTACAAGATTAGTGGCACCACCTATGTCTTCATTGCTTGAATCATTTGATCTATCTCTGCTTGATCATTCTTTTTATTTTTGCTGCCATTTCTTTCCATGATTCTACTGGAGAGTCCTTTGAATTTGTTTTTAATCCAGACCGCTAAATATTTCATTCTATAGTGGTCCTATATTGCAGAAAATCTTGTACCAAGTTAGACGATGAATTATAGTTGACACAAATAGATTTGTTTGTATCTGTATTTGTTATGTAGCTCAATATTGCTTGAAAGTAATCTAATACATAAAATAAAGTATATATATTTTTTTCGTCCAGATTAGTTGTGTATATTTTTACTTCATCTACTACCAATGCTAATTTAAACTGATTGTTGATTTTGGGCCATCCCTCTTTATCTCAGCTTTTCATCTTAATTGCAAATATATCTAATACATATCAAATAACAAGGGGACAGTGGGCAGTCCTATTTTATCCCACTTCCTAAAGATAACTTCTCAGTTACTATGCCAATTTTTTTTATTTTAGATTTTTCACCATTGTAGAAATTCATTAACAGTTGTACCAGTTCTCATGGAAAGCCCATTTCAGTTAGTATCTTCTACAGATAATTCAGATGCACTTTTTTAAAGACTTCCTCAGCATCTAAAAATAGAATCACTAAGGGTTTCTTTGAATCTTCTGCCCTCTTATGAACTATGTTGATAAAATATTATCAAATGTCTGTCTTCACTTAAAAAAAAAAATGACACTGGTCCGTATCTATCATCTTGGGCAGCAAATTTGCTATCTTGCCAGACATTATTGATATCGCATAGTCATGATTCAGGACCACTGTTTGCCTATAAGACCCAGGAAGTGAAAGGTCCTTACCACCCTTCAGGATTATAGATATTACTGCTTCTTCCCATGAAGGTGGCATCATTCTACTCCTCCCATTTTAAATGCATTCCCTGTAACACTATAACAGTTGGTCACAGCCCTTTTAAGTAGTGTAGAACCCTGTGGTATTCTCCCTTATCTACTATGTCAGCATAACATGCGCAGTCCTTTACCATTTTAACTTTAGCACAATGTCCATTAGTATGCCCATATAAAATAAGAACAGTAACTCAATCTGAACAATTCATTGGAGACCTTTACCTTTGCTCTGTCCAGATTCATTATGGGATCTGTAGTTCCATTAGCACAATATGTGCATCCCTTAATCCAAATAACCTTTGGTACAATGTCAATTGCTATAACAGTCCGTATCACATTTTTATTGCATAGAAATGTAGCCTTCTAATTCAGACATTTATCTAGATGCAGTGCACGGCTGTTTTGCTTCAACCATGGTTTCCTTACTAGGCATTACGGCCTTAATCTTCTGAATGTGTTTTCCTCATTGCTGCTTATTTAAAGTTATTTTCCTTCTTTTGGACATTGCTCACACTGCCTATTATGTTCTATCCCCTGTACGACCAAATAATTTAAATTTCACCACAGGTTCAAACACATCGCCATACTAGAATTCCCATTGACCAGCTTTTTGGGCCCAGCTTATTGAAGTGACACTCTCAAAGGTTATTTATTTATTTATTGACATTTGATTCCATTTATACCTTATGTGTACACGTATTTATCAAGAGTGTGAGCACATGTATGGCATCACTGTCATAGGTGTGACTTCCATCTTATATAATTGCTATACAAGTTTGGCTTTGGGTTTGCCAAAGTAGTGTGTGTGTGTGTGTGTGTGTGTGTGTGTGTGTGTGTGTGTGTGTGTGTGTGTGTGTGTGTGTGTGTGTGTGTGTGTGTGTGTACATTTGTGTATGTCTGAGAATGTGTGTGTGCATGTGTATGCGCAGGTGCACATATGTGGGTGTATGTAAGAGTATATTGACAAGTTTTTTTCTCGTCTGTGGATTAGAGTGTGTGAGATAAGGACTTTATTTCCATTCTTTGCTCCCACTGCCTGACAGTCATCCACCCCTTCACAGTCAATCAACACATTCGCTCCCAGCACAAGAGCATGGGTTGACTATAAGGGCACACAACACACAAACACACACACACACACACACACACACACACACACACACACACACACACACACACACACATACAGTGATGCATTGGGAAGGGAGTTCAGTGGGCTATTCACAGAGGACATCCTCTCATTTCTTCAATGGACATTCCTGCTAAACAACTCTGTCCTTCCGCCATATGGCATGAGTGGTGGTTTTCCTGGTCTTCAGTTGGCAAATCACATTATGTAATGTAGTCCCAAGTTTGCAAAATCTCTTACTACGTCTCAAGAAAGGAAAGCAGGCCATCGTTATCTATAGACCATTGAGTTTCACTAGTCTGATATGCAAAGCCATGTAAAGAATTATCATGAAAATGATCAATAATGACATAGGAAACCTCTAGACAGTGGGCCCAACCCAATTTGGTTTTGTCAAGGCCAGATCATGTCTATTCATCCTGGTGGATGTCTTTGAGAAGGTCACAGAACAATGGATGAGGGCAAAATGGTTCACACTGCCTACCTTGATCTGGCCAAGGCATTTGACACAATACCCCACTTGGGTATTGTTGACAAACTCAGGAGGTTAGGTACAAATCCTTATGTCACCCAGTGGATAGCCAGATGGATCACAGACAAGACCCCAAAAATTAGAACTGGGGAGTCCACCTCTACAAAGAGGCCAGTCACAAGTGGAGTCTCTCAGAGATCCATCTTGGGACTGTTTCTTTTTGGCATTTATTTCTCTGAAGTCAAGGCCAATGTCAATGTCCTCTGGTTGACTAAATTTGCAAATGATTGCAAATTATGACCTGTCGTTGAATCCCCCATAGACACAAATGTTCTTCAAGAAGGGCTATCACAGACAAATAACTGGTGTCAGAACCATGGACTAAAACCAAATGCAAAGAAATGTATAATAGTATCCTTCAGGAAGTCAACTAACCCTGATAACAATCATAGTGACAACACACTCCTAAGAGCTGACCCAGTAGTCAGGGACTTGGGAATATACATAGACAGTAATCTAGCCTTTGACCATCATGTGTCTACAGTAGTGAGGAAATGCATAGACAGTAATCTAGTCTTTGGCCATCTTGTGTCTACAGTAGTGAGGAAACACATAGACAGTAATCTAGCCTTTGGCCATCATGTACAGTATATACAGTAGTGAAGAAATCATTCTATGTTATGCACCTTATAAACAAAGGTATGACGTCTAGGTCTAAGTAAGTCATTATTCCACTGTATTCAACATTCATCAGACCTATCAGAGTACAACTGGAATGTCTACACAAAGGTTCCTTACTAAAAAAATGCAGGGCATAAGTAACAGTCCTATGTAGACCACCCCAGGGTCCTATCTCTGTATTCTGCCTCCTACAGGCTGTTGAGGGGAGATTTGTGCCTGCCAAACACGGCAATGTCAGACCCCACTCTGATGGATCTCTTGCATATCTGCAAAATAAATTGCACCATAATTACCTGTTCTAAAAACTTAAACTTTGCCTGTGATATAAGTAGGACCTACTGGAGAGATGAGTATGTATCCTGGAGACTACCCCTTCTCTGGAACAGGCTCCCTATCGATGTGAGGCAGAGTTCCTCTCTAACCCAATTTAAGTGTATCTTGAACAAATAGATGGGGAACAGGAAATTCATCCTTGTTTTGGCACCTATGTCTCTAATGGACACAAGCAGCCTGTAAATGGTTCATCTCCAGGCCCTGCTTGTAAATGTTTCATCTTCCAAACTCATCCTTACACTTATCAAGGTACCAAAACTTGTCAGAGATTTGGGATGCAAGCCTAGGTTTAGAAAGGCCATTGTGGTCATCCTCTTAGTAAGCACCTGTGAAGCTATGCTTCATTACTTGTCCGCCCTCCACACGTACCTAGCTCTACCAGTGCTGGATCTGTTAATCAAACCCTGGTTGCCTGCGTCTTCATCCCTCTGTACCACAGAGCCAGGCTACCTTATAAAATAAGTATTTTGCAGGTAGTTGTCAAAGTGTGCTGTATCGTGGGTTGTATTGGATGGGGTGAGAAGTCAAAAACTTGCGGTGCGGTGTGTAATGGTAGTGTTAAAACTATATTGTGTGAATTTTGTCTATATATGATAAGAAGATTGCAGTGCATGTGTGTGTGTGTGTGTGTGTGTGTGTGTGTGTGTGTGTGTGTGTGTGTGTGCGTGTGTGTTGTCTGTCAGAGTGAGCAATTGAAAAATTGCAGTTTGTGTATGGAAGTGTGTTTTGTAGTTAAAGATTGTTGGTGATAAGCATGCATTGTGTGTGTATATAGGTAGGGCATGAGTGTATATTTTGAAAGTGTGCCTGAAGAGTGTTTAGTGTGGAGAATGTTGTGGTGAAAGTGTATATAACTTGTGTGTTTGCTGTGCACAGTATTAAAGGTGCGAGAGATAGGGGTGAACTACATGAAGGGCACAGGAGATGACTGTTGTGCAAGACACGTGTTTGTGTAAATCTGTGCCCCCCATTACAGTTGTGTTTTGGTTGTGATTTTGTGTATCAGGTTGTTTGGTTGTTTAGATGTTGACTGGTGTGTAGGGTGACGTTTCACTGTCTGTGCAAATGTATCTGTGTTCGATGATCTGTTAATGATGCATTGATTTGCAGGCTAGTCAATGACTGTTCACTGTTGATGTATTTTTGTGTCCACATAAAGAACCTCATCCAACCAAACATACTACATCTAGAAATGCAAGCCTTGCTATGGGTTGACCCAGTACAGTCTCCTCAGTCAGGATCAGTAAAGGCTGCATGGAAGTCCTAGGATGTGAGTCCTCAACCCTTGACGTCCGCTGATCAGAGACATGTTGATTTAAGGGATGCTTGTCAAAGTGTAAAACAGCCATTATACTCTTGATTATGTGCTATAATTGTCATTTAACAGTACTGTCATTGATTCATATATATATATATATATATATATATATATATATATATATATATATATTTTGGGTGACAGATGTTTACTCAGCTTTTTATGATCGACTAGGCAATTGATTGACAGGTGTCCGGAATCAAACAGTTCCCGTGGTTTGGGGAATATGCCCTTACCCTGTGTTTGTGCACAATCTTGGACTGAATATATATAATATGCAGCTAGTGTGGATATGTAGGGTGGCTTGCCCCCCTGCAAAAAATTAATGCTTTATATGTTTGATTTTGTTTTTTTTATTATTTTTGCATGTGCTAAGACTGTTTCTCAGTGAATGCATACTTGCTTTTCAACATCTACACTTTTGATGTAAAGACATCCCTCAGGATTCAAGAAGCTCGGTGCAAGGATAGTTTAAGCCTTGCACCAAGCGTCCTCACCACAGATAGCACAGCAGCGCCATATGAATATGTATGAGGGTGCGCCACCGCAAACTCGACGTGCACAGGAAACGTGTGCAAGTGCAGGGGGCGTGTACAAGTGCTCTACGAAGGCGTAAACATGCCCCGACACTTGCAAAACCTACTATGCCTACTAGTAGAGCTCACCCCTAATAGTAAGTCAGTAATTCAGTGTCCGTGGATACCGAAATGTAAGCTAAGCATACAAGATTGTCCACAAACAGTGAAATAAACTTATAGTAGTAAACACACAAGCACATAGTGGATTGTTGAGCCCTGTCCCTAGAACTTACACAATTAGATTCCCTGTCCCTGTGACCCAATTATACATTTGAATTGCTGCAATATTGAAGGTGTAAGCAAAGCGCAGCATGTCTGCGCGTCGCTGCTCTCCGCCGAGCATAGCTTACACATCATATTCAGTTAAATAGAGAAAAGCATGCAGAATCAACGTAAGTCTCAAAAGTGTAGTGTTCAGAGTATCCGCCTAACAAACAGGCATTCACAATTCAAGCCCAACAATAGCACATATCATTTTCCATGTGGAATGAATGTCGTTTTGCCGTAAAACTGGGCTGGTTCTAACTGGACCGCCCCGTAGATGTCAGCGAGTTCGTTATAAGTGTATATGCATACACACATGCAGACATCAGTATGTAGAAGTACATTCTCTGTAACACATTCATTCCATTTGCAGACATAAATAACATGAATGTGCCCTTACAAACCTCGACAGTAGATAGAATATTAGGTTGTGCAGAAGAGGGATGGGATGAAACTGCTAAAATGCAGAAGCGTGTACAATGTCCGAAATCAGTGCTGTGCTGAAAATAATCAAATGTGAGGACTTTCCCACACATGGAATCTTTCCTGTGATCTGCCTGCTATGGCAACACCAATTACTAAACCGGTCTATTTGTAAAAGAACTACATCGAACACATACATAATTAGGCTCTCATGTGTAACATGTGCATTACCACATAGTCATGCTTATTAATTTATTGTAGTGTCATGTTAACGGGAGTAAGGATGTAATGAAGTATAGAGTCTAATCTTGACATAAACACATGTGTGTCTCATATGGGACAACCCAAAAATTGCAAATAGTATTCTTTTGGTCACTCATGTCACCAATGTTTGTGGACTAAACGTTTGGAAGTTCTGAGGATACGTGGAGTGAGTCAACCGATTGAATGAGTCTATAGGAGTAGGGAGTGGCCAACGTGTAGTGGTGTGGATACACCGCGAATCCGACTGGAGAATGGATGACTGCAGTGTTAGGGAGGTGTTGGGGTGTGTGTTTGGGGAACCAGGAGCCATGGGTATATGGGTATATATGCAAATGAAGCAGCACAGCAATAGTATTGGTTAGGGCAACCACCTAACGAACAGACATTCCTGTACCGAATCCCAGTGTATCACATGCTATTTACCATCAGTAATCTATACATGAACATATTGCGACATCTATCTGCTGTATAACCTGCAAATTATCGATTAAAAGACAACTGGAGTGAAGTGTCAGTGTCATAATGAATAAGGCACTAGTAAGCAGGTCAAGCATATATGAACACCAGTAAGCATGTGTAAGTGTGTTTGCGAAGGGTATGCAATACTTTACAGACACACACACACACATATATATATATATATATATATATATATATATAAGACATATATGTATAGATATATATATATAGATATATGGTTGCAGACATATACATATACGTATATATGTGGGGAAAGGAGAGTAGGTATGCCCGTGGAGGAGAGGTAGGGTAGGATGACAGACAAGACAGCATACAGGGTCGGTATATGACACATGTGGGGGGATACACCTCGGACAGGGAGGGGTGTTCGGCATTCACAAGCCCATGAGCCCCCAGATGGAAACAGCAGAACAGAGGTCCCCAGCCATGGGTAGCCACCACTGCACCAAAACAGCTGCAAAGGTGGCAGTGCTGGGGGCTGTCTGGGAGGGGCAGCCTCTCCCTGTAAATGTGACACTTGGCCCTTGAGCTGGCATATCTGGCCTCAAAACCCCTTATGGAGCCCCCTACGCAGCACATCTGGGACTGTACGACAGGGGACATGTTCCTGTCTGGACCTGCTCCCAGGGGGGACAAGCCCCACCCTCAGTGGCAGTACCAAAAGAGGTGGAGGTCCAAGGCTGGGCCCCAGATGTGCTGGTGCCTGGTGCCATGGCCAGCTGAAATGGGACAGGAGGTTCTGCCAGGAACTCCAAACCCATACAGCCTATGGTGTTGCAGTTTAAACACAGATATGGCTTAGTAATAGGCAATGGCATTCAGGATTACTTACAACAGCATGCATAGATATGACCATCAAACCAACACAACAGATGGTATACATTTGCAGAGGGAGCACAACACATGCATATATACTGCATGACATCTGTACAAAGTGTAGAAGACTTGTGACTGCAGCTATGAACAGTGGCCCATTAA